>NW_027288235.1:0-93945 GCF_047511675.1 Marmota flaviventris
CACTAACCCTGTCCCTTAACCTAAGCCAAACTCTAACCCTAAAGCTACCTAGTTTTAACCTCATCCCTAGCCTAACCCAAAACCTAACTCGATTGCTAGTCCAAACACTAGCTCTCAATCTAGCTCTATCCCTATCCAAAACCCTAAATCTAACCCTGACCCTTATTCTGACTCTAATACAAACCATAGGTCTAAACTTGATCTTAACCCAACTGACCCCTAACATTGGTGCTACCTGTAACCCTATACCTATACCTTACCCTAACACTAGACCAAGATCTACACTTAATCCTTCATCTAGTGATAACTCTAGCCATAGCCCTAAACAAAAACCTAGCCCAAAGCCCTAACAACAACCCTTATCGTAACCCAAACACTAACTCTAACCCTAGACCTAACCCTAGTCTTAATGCTGGATCTAATCATAAACCTAACCCTAACCAAAACACTAACCCTTACCCTAACACAAACCCTAGCTCGAAACCTTTTTCTAACAGAAAACCTAACCCTTACCTAGGCCTAGCCACATCACTAACGCTAAAACTAGCCATAACCATAAGCCAAAGCCTACTTCTAACTCTATACATTACCCTAACCATAACCATAATTTTAATGCTAACCCTAGCCCTAACCCTAACTCTGACTTTAACCCTAAACCTTGTCCTAGTGCAAATCTTAGCTCAATCCCAAATCCTTAAATATAACCTAATGCTAACACTAACCCTTGGCCTAAACCTAAACCTAAACTTAACCCTAGCCCTAATCCTAACCTTAACCCTAGCCGTAACTCTAGCTCTAACCCTACCCATTACCCTTACCCTAATCCTTACCCTATCCATTACCCTAACCCTAACTCTAACATTAATGCTAATTTGAGCCCTAAACCTAAACCTTATCCTAACCCAAACCCGAAGCCTGACCATGACCCTAATAATACACCTAGCTCTCAACCTGACCCTTCCCCTAAATGCAACACTTAAAGTAGACCTAGCCATAAACCTAACCCCTACACTCTCCCTAAATGTAAACCTAGACCTGACATGAGCCATAACCCTAATTCTTGCCCTAAAGCTAACACAAAACCTATCCCTAATCCTAGTGTTAAACCTAGCCTTAATCGTAACCCAAACCATAACCCTAGCCCTAACACTAAAGCTAATCATAAAACTAGCCCTAACCCTAACCATAGCACTAAAACAAAACTGAGCAACAGGCCTAACACTAAACCGTAACTTAAACCAAATACTAGAACTACACCTAGAACTAACCCTAGCCTTAATTCAAGACATAATCCTAACCTTAAAAATAAGCCAGAACCAGACTCATATCCTAACACTCACCCTAGCTCTAAACAGCACCCTAAACTTACACCAAACCCTAAGAGTAACCCTAGCCCTAATTCGAGTCCTAACCCTAACTGTAAAACTAACCCCGACCTGACTTACATCCTAACACTATCTCTAGCTATAAATATCAATCTAACTTTAAACCTAAAGCTAACACTGACCTATCCCTAACCTAACCCTAAAACTAACCCTAATTGTAACCCTAGTTCTTATATTTGTCATTGCCCTAACCCTAGCCTTAAACCTCACACAAAAACTAGCCCTAATCTGAGCCCTAAACCTAGCTTTAACTCTAACCATAACCCTAACCCTTACCCTAAACCTACGTCTAACCCTATCTGTTACCCTAAGCAAAACCCTAACCTTAATGGTAACCCTTGACCTATTCCTAATTCTTAGGCTGAACAAATATTAACCCTATTAATAGTCCGAACCCTAGATCTAATTCTAGCTCTAACCCTATCCAAAACCCTGAACCTAACCCTGACCCTTATTCTGACCATAACACAAACCAGAGGTCTAAACCTGACCGTAACCCTAAACCAAACCCTAACACTAGCCCTACTGGTAAACATATACCTAAACCTAAACCTACCATTATCCCTAGATCTAAACCTAATTCAAAATCTACCCTTAAGTTTAGCTCTAGACCTAAACAAAAACCTAGCCTTAGCCCTCACAATAACCCTTAAACTAACCAAAACAGTACCTCTAACTCTAGACCTAAGCCTAGTCTAATTCTGGCCATAACCCTAACCCAAACACTGTCCCTTTCTATAACACAAATCCTAGCTCTAAATTTTATGCTAACCCAAAATCTAGCCATAACGCTAACAATAAACCTAGCCATAATCCTAACTCTAGGCCTCACATTACATATAGCCCTAATGTTAGCCCCAAACCTCACACAAAACCTAGTTCTAAGCATAACCTGAACCCTAGCCCTAGACCTAACCCTAACCCTAACCCTGTCTTGATGCTAATCCTAGCTAAAATCCTATACCTTGCCCAAATATAATCTAGACCTAACCTTAACCCTAACCCTAACCCTAACCCTAACCCTAGTCTTTATCCTAACCATAACCAAGGCCATACCCTGGTTCTAACTCTATCCATTACTCTAAACATAATCTAAGCCTAATGATAAACTTAGCTCTAAACTTAACCCTAGCCTTAAACCTAGATTTCACATTAACCCTAACCATTGCCCTAGCCCTAAACATAGCTCAAACCCTAACACTTACCCTAAACCTAACCATAACACTAAACCTAGGCTTAACCCTAACCCTAACCCTAGCCCTAATCCTAACCATAACCCTAGCTTTAAACCTATCCATTAACCTAAACATAAGCCTAATCCAAATTCTAACCCTAGGCCTAACTCTAAACCTATCTTTAACACTAACGCTATTTATTTCCTAAAACTAACCTGAACACTAAACCTAACCATATTAGTTACTCTAACCCAATCCCTAAACCTAATGCCTAACTACCAACCAAACCTCAACACTATCCCTAAGTGTAACCTGAACTGACATTAGCCATAGACCTAATTCTCGCCCTAAACCTAACACAAACCCAAGCCCTCAGCCTAGCCCTAAACCTAGCCTTCATCCTAACCTGAAACCTAACCCTACCCCAATTACTAATTTCAACCCTCGCCCTAGTTCTGAACCTAGGTATACCCACATCCATTCCCCTAACCCTAACCCTAATCCTAATCCAACAATAACACTAATGCTAACCCTAACCCTAACACTAACACTAACCCTAGCTCTAATCCTAGCCCTAATTTAGGGCTAATCGTAACCCTAACTCTAACCCTACCCCTAAGACTAACTCTAGGTCTTGCCCTAGACCTATTTCTGGTACTAACTCTATCTGTTACCATAACCCTAACACTAGCCCTAACCTAACCCCTAAACCTAGCCCAAGTCCTAACCCTAGATCTAAACATAACTCTAAATATAACCATAAACCTAAGCCTGAAACTCACCCTACCACTAGCCCTAACACTATCGCTAATCCTAAAACTGGTTCTAAATCTAGCTGTAACTCTAAAACAAAACTGAGCCCTAGCCCTAACCCTAACACTAACCTAACTGTAACCTCAGACCAGACATTAGACCTAGCCCTAATTCTTGCCCTAACCCTAACAGAAAACCTAACTCTACACCTACCGATAACTCTAGCCTTATTTCTAGTGTTATCCCTAACCCTAAAACTAAACTGACATTGACTCTGACCCTAACACTAACCATATTTCAAATCATCACTCTAATCATAACCTAACCCTAACACTAGTCCTAGCCCTAACTCTAACCCTAAAACTAGCCCTAATCATAACCGTAGTTCTTATATTAGCCATAGCCCTACCCTAACCCTAACATAACCTAAAACCTAGCCCTAACCCTAACCCCAACACCAGCTTTAACCCTAACCTAACTCTAAACCTAATCCTAACCCTAGCCTTAATCCTAACCATAACCCTAGCCCTAACTCTAGCTCTGAACCTCTCAATTACCTTAACCCTAACCCTAACCCTAATACTAATCCTAGGATAACCCTAACTCTATCCATAACCCAAACACTATTCATTACCAGAAACCTAACCTTAACCCTAAACCTAACCATATCCATTAACCTAACCCTAAACATAATCCTAACCTAATTTGAGCCCTAACCCTAAACCTTAACCTAAACAAACCATAACCGTTATTCTGACCCTAATAATACCCCTATCTCCAAAAGTGACCCTAACCTTCAACCTAAACTTTACACTATACATAGCCATAAATCTAGTCCTGAAACTATCCCTAAACGTAACCCTAGACCTAAGATTAGTAATAACCCTAATGTTAGCCCTTATGCTAAAAAAAAAAAAAAAAAAAAATACCTTAATCATGGCCCAAAACCTAGCCTTAATCCGAACCCTAACCCTATCACTTGGCCTAACCCTAAAGTGAAGCCTCACCCTAGCCCTTAACCTACCTATAATATTATACCATACCCTAACCCGAATTCTAACCCTAGCCCTAAACCAAGGCCTAGCCCTAATACTAAACCTAGCTCTAATCCTAGACCTAATATATCCCTAACCCTAAATCTAATCATATCCCTAGCCCTAAGACTAACTCTAACTCTTGCCCTAGGCCTAGCCCTAGTTCTAAGATTATCCCTTACCATGACCCAAAGCCTTGCCCTAACCCTAGCCCCAAAATTAGCCCTAGCCCTATACCAAGATGTAACCCTCACTCTAAGTCTAACCCTAACCTAAAACCTAAACCTCACCCTAACACTAGCCCTAATCCTAATGCTAATTTGAAAACTATCCCTCACCATAGCCATAGCATTCAAACAAAACTGAGCTACAGCTCTAATCTAATCCTAAACTTTAACCTAAACCAAAACCTAACACTTTGCCTAGCCATTACCCTAGCCCTAATTTGAGTCCTAAACCTAACCGTACAACTAAGAATGACCCTGACTCTGAACCTAAAACTAACCTTAGCTCTAAACATCACCTTTACCCTAAACCTAACCCGAACACTAAACCTAGCCCTAACCTTAATCCTAAAACTAGCCCTAATCATAATGCCAGGTCTTACATTAGCAATAGCCCCAACCCTAACACGAAACCTAGCCTTAATCTGAGTCCTAACCCTAGTTTTAACCCTAAACCTAGCCCTAGCTCTAACCCTATCCCTTACCCTATTCCAACCCTCATCCTAACTACCCTAGTCCTAACCCTAATCCTTAGCCTAATCCAAACCCTAACTCTATTACTAGTCCTAACCCTAGGCCTCATTCTATCTCTAACCCTAACCCAAACCCTAAGCCTATACCTGACCCTTATTCTGATCCTAACACTAACCCTAGGTCTAAGCCTGACCCTAACCTTAAACCAAACACTATCACTAGCCTGATGGGTAAACCTATACCTAAACCTAACCGTGACATTAACCCTAGACCTAAACTTAATCCTAAATATAGCCATAAATCAAGCCATAGCCCTAAACATAAACCTAGCTCCAGCACTAACAATAATCATTAGTCTAATGCAATGACTAAAAATACCCCAGAACTAACCCGAGTAACATTGTGCTCCTAACCGTAATTCCAATGTAACCTGAACACTGACCCTTACCCTAACACAAACCTTAGCTCTAAACCTTATCCTAACCAAAAACATACCCTAACACTAGACCTATCCATAACCCTAACCTGAAAACCAGCCATTACCATAATCCTAGTTCTTACATTACCCATAGTCCTAACACTAGCCATAAACCTCCTCCCAAAACCTAGCCCTAAATGTAGCACTAAAACTAGCTATAAGCCTAATCCTAACCTTAGCCCTACCCCTAACCCTCACACTTGCCTAGCCCTAAACTTAGCTCAAACTCTTACCCTAAATGTAACCCTAACCCTAACCCTAACCCTTGCCCTAATCTTAACTGTAACCATAGCACAAATCCTACCTCAATATCCTTAAATATAAACCTAACCCTAATGCTAACCCTATCCCTAACTCTAACCCTAATTCTAACTATAGCCCTGACTGTAACCCTAAAACTCACCCTAGCCCTAGCCATTAACACTTAATGTAAACCTAACCCTAACACTAACCCTAGGCCTAACCCTAACCCTAGTCCTAATCCTAACTTTAATCCAATCCCTAACACTAGCACTAACTCTATCCATTACCCTACACATAAGCCTATCCCAAATGCTAACCCTAGGCCTAAACCTAGCACTAACCCTAAAACTAACCCTATACATTACTCTATACCTAATCTGAACCCCAAAACTAATCCTATTCATTACTCTAACCCTAACCCTAATGCTAATTTGAGCCCTAACACAAATCCTTAACCTAAAGTAAACCCTAACCTGGAATTTGACCCTAAAAATACACCCAGCTCTAAACCTGACCCTTACCCTAAATCCAACACTTACACTAGACCTAGCCATAAACCTAACCCTAACCATGAACCTAGACCTGACATTAGTCCTAGCCCTAATTGTAGTCCTTACCCTAACACAAACCTAGCCCTCATCCTAGCCCTAAACCTAGCCTTAATCCTAATCCAAACCCTCACCCTGGCTCTATCCCTAATTTTAACACTCGACCGAGCCCTGAACCTAACTATAAGCCCATCACATCCCCTAAAACTAACCCTAACCCTAACAATTACACAAACCCTAACCCTAGCCTTAACCATAGGCCTAACACTAACACTAACTCTAATGCTAATCCTAGCCCTAATTTAGCCCTAACCCTAACCCTACCCCTAACCCTAGTCCTAAGACTAACTCACTCTCACCCTAGCCCTATTTTTATTTCTAACCCTGTTACCTTAGCCCTAAAAGTAGCCCTCATCATAGCCATAGCCCTCACCCTAGATCTAACCATAAGTCTAAATCTAACCCTAAACTTAAGCCTAAACCTCATCCTACCACTAGCCCTAATACCATTGCTAATCCTAAACCTAGCCCTAACCCTAGTCCTAGCCCTAAAACAAAACCGAGCCATTGCTCTAACAAAAACCTTAACCTAAACCAAACCCTAAGCCTACAACTAGCAATAACCCTAGCTCTAATTCAAGTCCTAGGCCTAAAACTAATCATAGCTCTAAATATCACCCTAACCCTAAAGCTAATGCTGACACTAGACCAGCCCAAATCCCATCTCTAAAACTAACCCTACTCATAAACATAGTTCTTACATTGGCCTTAGCCCTAACTCTAGCCTTAACCCTAACACAAAATAGCCCTCATCTGAGCCCTAACATTAGATTTAACACTAACCCTTATCCTAGTCCTAAACCTAACCTTAACTCTAGCCCTAACCATATTTCTTACCCTAAGCCAAACCCTATCCATAATGCTAACCCGAGTCCTAATCCTAATCCTTAGACTAACCCTATTTCTAGTCCTAACACAAGCACTCATTCTAGCTCTAATTCTAACCCCAAACCTAACCCTATCCTTCACCCTTATTCTGACACACTAATTATAGGTCTAAACCTGAACCTAACCCTAAACAGAACCCTGAAACAAGCCTTATAGTAACCTTATACCTAAACCTTACCCTAACACTAGATCTAAACCTAAACCATATCCTAAATCTAGCAGTAACTCTAGCTCTAGACCTAAGCAAAACTTAATCCTACCCCTAACAATAACCCTTAACCTAAAACAAACACTAACTCTACCCCTAAACCTAACCTTGTCCTAATTCTGGCTTTCACCCTAACCCTAACTTTAACCTGAACACTGACCTTGCCTTTAACAGTAAACCTATCTCTAAACCTGAGCCTAATCATCATCTAAACCTAACACTAGACCTAGCCATAACTCTAACCCTAATACTAGCCCTAATCATAACCCTAGCTCTTATATTACCCATAGCCTTAACCCTAGGCCTAAACCTAACACAAAACCTATATCTTATCCTAGGCCTTAACCTAGCCTTAGGCGTAAACCTAACACAAACTGTAGTCAAAACCATACCCTAACCTCGCCTTAGTGTTAACCCTGGCTCAAAACCTAACCCTTACCCTAAATATAAACCTACACCTATCCCTAAATCTAACTCTAAACCTAGCCCTAATCCTAACCTTAACTCTAGCACTAAACCTAGCTCTAAAGATACCCATTACCCTAAACATAACCCTAACTCTATTGATAACCCTAAACCTAAACCTAACCAAAAAACTAATCCTAGACCTAACCCTAAACCTCACCCTCAACATAGACCTAACCCTAGCTCAAACTCTATCGCTTATCATAAACCTAACCATAACCATAGCCCTAACCATAAGCCTAAACCTCAGTCTAACTCTAACCATAAACCTAAACCTACATCTAATTGTATCCATTACCCTAACCCTAACACTACCCCTAAAGATGACCATAGCCCTAATCCTAACCCTAACCCTAACCATACTGTAATCTTATCCCTAGACCTAACCCTAAACCTAACCCTCGCCCTAGCCCTAAACGAAGCTCAAAACCCAACTCTTTCACTAAACATAAACCTATCCCTAACCCTGGATCTAACCCTAACCCTAACCCTAACTCAAGACTTATTTCTAACCATAAACCTAGCCCTAAGCTTAGCTCTAACCATGTCCATTATCCTAACCATAACCCTGACCCTAATGCTAACTCTAGACCTATTGCTAAACCTAACCTTATCAATTACTCTAAACCTAAACTAAACCCTTAACAAAAACCTATCATTACCCTAACCCTGACCCTAAAGCTAATTAGAGCCCTAACCCTAAACCTTAACCTCAAACAAACTATAACCCTAAACCTAACCATTACACTAGACCTATCCATAAAACATTCTAAATCTATCCCCAACTGTAACCTTAGACCTGACATTAGCACTAGCCGTAATCCTAGCTCTAACCCTAACACAAATCCCAAGGCTTATCCTAGCCCTAAACCTAGCCTTAATCCTAACCCTAACCCTAATCTTAGCCATAACCCTAGCCCTAAGCTTACCCCTAATTTATGCCTATCCCTAACCTTAGCCCTAACCCTAGCCCTAAGACTAACTCTAACTCTCACTCTTGCCCCATCCCTAGTTCTAAACCTATAATTTACTGGAACAATAATCCTAGCCCTAACCCTAGCCCTATCCTTAGCCCTAGCCCTAACCTAGATCTAACTCTAACTCTAAATCTAACTTTAACCCTAAGCCTAAACCTAAACCTAAAACTAGCCTAACCTTAATGCTAATCCTAAAACTAGCCCTAATCTTAGCCCTAGCCCTAAAACAAATCCCAGATATAGCACTAAATCTAACCCTTAACTTAAACCGAACCCTAAGCCTAACCCTAAACTTAGCCCTAATTCGAGTTTTAAGCTGAACCCCAAACTAACCCTGACGCTGAATCCGACCACAACACTAACCCTACTTCTAAAGATCACCCTAAGCCTAACCCTAAACCTAACACTAGACCTAGCCCCAACCTTAAACCTAAATTTAGCTTTAAATGTAACCCTGGTACTTACAATAGCCATAACCCTAACCCTAGTACTAACTTAACACAAAACCTAGCCCTAATTCAAGACCTAACCCAAGCTTTAACCCTAACACTAACCCTAACTCTAGTCCTAATCAGAACCATAACCCTAGCCCTAACCCTAGCTCTAACCCTATCTATCGCCATAACTGTAACCCTAACACTAATGCTAACCTTAGGTCTAAACCTAACCCTATCCCTAATCCTAACCCTATCCATTACCCTCAACCAAACCTAAACCCTAAACCTCACCTATCATTACCCTAACCCTAACATAATGCTAATTCAAGCCCTAAATTTAAACCATAGCCTATCCCAAACCCTAACCAAGGCCCTGACCCTAATAATACCCCAGGCTCTAAACCTGACCTAAAATTAAACATAACCCTTACACTACCTGTATCCATAAACCTAACCCTAATTCTATCTTTAACAATAACTCTAGACATTATATTAGTCCTAGCCCTAATCCTAGCCCTACCCTAAAACAAATCCTAGCCCTCATCCTAGCCCTAAAACCAGCCTTAATCATAACCCTAACCCTAACCATAGGCCTAACCCTAATTCTAACCCTCACCCAACCTCTAAACCTAGCTATAATGCCAATCCTTACCCTAAACTTAACCCTAACCCTAAACCTAATGCTAGGCCTAGGCTGAACAATAACCCTAGCCCTAATTCTAGTCCTAATTTAACCCTATCCCTAACCCTACCCCTAGCCCTAAGACTAACTCTAACTTTCACACTAGCCCTATGCCTAGTTCTAACCCTATCCATTACTGTAACCCTAACCCTAGCTCTAACCCTAGCCATAAACCTTGCCCTAGCCGTAACCCTAGATCTATCCCTATCTCTAAATCTAACACTAACCCTAAGCCTAAGCCTAACATAAACACTAGCCCTAACACTAAAGATACTCGTCAAACTAGCCCTAACCCTGACCCTAGCAGTAAATCAAAACCAAGCAATAGCCCTAATACTAAACCTTAACTTAAACCAAATTCTAATACTACACCTAGACCTAACCGTAGCCCTAATTTGAGTCCAACCTTAGCCTGAATACTAACCCTGACTCTGACTCATATCCTAACACTCACCCTAGCTCTAAACACCATCCTAACCTTAAACCAAACACTTACAGTAACCCTAGCCATAATTTGAGTCCTAACCTTAACCTTAAAACTAACCCTGGCCCTGACTACTAACCTAACACTAAAACTAGCTCTAAATATCACCCAAGCCTTAAACCTAATTCTAACACTAGAGGTCTAACTCCTAACCATAACCCTAAAATTAACCCTAATTGTAACCCTAGTTCTTACATTAGCTGTTACTCTAAACCTAGCCCTAATCCTAACACAAAAATTAGCCCTAATCTTAGCTCTAAACCTAGCTTTCACCCTAACCATAGCCCTAACCCTAGCTCTAACTCTATCCCTTACCATAAGCCAAACCCTAACACTAAATATAATCCTAATTCTAACACTAATCCTTAACCTAACCCAAATCTTAATCATATTACTACTCCTAACTCTAGCCCTCATTCTAGCTCTAACCATAACCCAAACCCTAACCCTAACCCTGAACCTTATTCTGACCCTAACACTAATCGTAGGTCTAAACCTGAACCTAACCCTAAACCAAACTCTAACACTAGCCCTAGACCTAAACCTAATCCTAAATCTAGCCATAACTCTAGCCCTAGACCTAAAGAAAAAACCTAGACCTTGCCCTAATAATAACACTTAGCCTAAGCCAAACACTAACTCTTCCCCTAGACCTAATCCTAGTCCTAATTCTGGCTTTAATTCTAACCATAATCCTAATCTGAACACTGACCCTGACATTAATCCTAGCTCTAAACATCACCCTAACCCTGAAACTATACCTAGCCCTAACATTAACCCTAAAACTAGCCGCAATCATAACAAGTTCTTAATTTAGCCATAGCCCTAACCTATTGACAAACCTAGCTCTAATCTAATCCCTACCCTATTTTTAACTCTAAAGCTAACCCTAACGCTAAGCATAGCCCTAACCCTAAGCCTAAACCTAACCTTATATCCAATCCTAAGCATAACACTAGCCCTAACCTTAACTCTAACCCTTTTCATTACCCCAAGGATAACCCTAACCCTTATGTTAACCCTAGACCAAACCCTAATCCTATGCCCATCCCAAACCCTATCCATTACCCTACAGCTAACTTGAACCCTAAATCTAAAACTATTGTTAAGCTATCACTAAACCTAATGTTAATTCAAGCCCTAAACATAAACCATAACCTAACCTTAACCCTAACCCTGACCCTAATAATACCCCTAGCTCTAAACCTGACACTAACCATAAACCTAACCCTTACAATAGACCTAGATATAAACCTAACCCTAATGCTATCCCTAACTCTAACCATAAACCTGACATTAGCCCTAGCTCTAATCCTAGTCCTAACCCTAACACAAACCTTAACCCACATCTTAGACATAATCCTCGCCTTCATCATAACCCTAACCCTAACCCTAATTCTAACTCTCACCCTATCCCTAAAACTAGGTATAAACTCACCCCTTACCCTAAACCTAACCCTAATCCAAACCCTAACACTAAACCTAGCCCTAACCCTAGGCATAACTCTAACATTAACACTTGCCCTAATCTCAGACTTAACTTAGCCCTATCCCTAACACTAAACATAACCCTAGCCCTAAGACTAACTATAACTCTTAACTTAGACCTATAGGGTAGTACTAAACTTTTTCCTTACCATTACCCTAAACCTAGACATAATCTTAACCCTAACCCTAGCCCTAGCCCTAAAACAAAACCAAGTTATAGCCCTAATCTTTACCCTTAACCTAAACCAAACCCTAACCTTACACCTAGCCCTAACCCTATCCATAACCGTATCCCTAATTCTAGTCCTAACCTGAAAACTAACCCTGACCCTGACTCTGAGCCTAACACTAAACCTAGCTCTAAAATCATTGTAACCATAAATCTAACCCTAACACTAGACCTAGCCTTAACCCTAACTTCATAACTAGCGCTAGTCATAACCTTACTTTGTGCATTAGCCATAGTCTTAACCCTAGCCCTAACCTAACCCAAAACCTAGCCTTAATCAGAGTCCTTATCCTAGCTTTAACCCTTAACTTAAACCTAACACTAACCCAATCAAAATCCCTAATTCTATACATAACCCTAGCCCTAAACTTAGGTCTAACTCTATCCAATACCCTAATGATAACCCTAACCCTTGTGCTAACCATAGGCCTAACCCTAACCTTACCCATTACACTAAACCACAACTAAACCTTAAACCTAACCCTGTCATTACCCTAACCCTAAATCTAATGCTAATTTGAGCCCTAAACTTAAACCCTAACCTAACCCAAACACTAACCTTGATTCTGACCCTAATAATATCCTTAGCTTTAAAACTGACCCTTACCCTAAATATAACCTTTACACTGGACCAAGCCATAAACCTAACACTAAATGTATCCCTAATTGTAACCCTAGACCTGACATTAGACCTAGACCTAATACTAGCCCTTAACCTAATACAAACACTAGCCCTCAACCTAGCCCTAAACCCTAGCCTTTATCATAACCTTAACCCTAACCCTGGCCCTAACCCTAATACTAACCCTCGCCAAGCCCTCAATCTTGCTATAACCCATTCCTTTAAACTAAATGTAACCTTAACTCTAAACCTAAACCTAGGCCTAAACCTAACACCAACCCTAGACCTAATTTAGCCCTATCCCTAACTATAACCCTAAACCTAGCCATAAGACGAACTCTCTCACACTAGCCCTATCACTAGTTCTAACCCTATTCCTTACCATAAACATAACCCTAGCCCTAACCATTGTCCTAACCCTTGCCCTATCTTTAGCCCTAGCACTAACCATAGATCAACACCTATTTCTAAATCTAACCCTAATCTGAAGCCTAAGCCTAACCCATACACTAGCCCTAAGCCTAAAACTAATCCTAAAACTAGCCCTAACCCTGGCCATAGCCTAAAACAAAACTGAGCCATACCTCTAACACTAATCCTTAAACTAAACGAAACACTAACCATACACCTACCCCTAACCCTAGACCTAATTAGAGTTTTAAGCCGAACCCTAAAACTAACTCTGACCCTGACTCTGACACTAATATTAACCCCAGCTCTAAACATCACCCTGACCTTAAACCTAACTCTAACACTCAACCTAGCCCTAACCTTAATCCTAAAATTAGCCCCAAATGTAACTCTAGTACTTACATTAGCCATAACCTTAACCATAGCACTAAATTAACCTGAATCCTAGCCATAATCTGAGCCCTATCCTGAGCTTTAAACCTAAACCAAACCCTAATCATAACCCTAGCCCTAATCATAAGCATAACCCTAGCCCCAACCCTAGTTTAACCCTATCCATTACCATAAACATAACCCTAACCCTAATGCTAACCCTAGGTCTGAACCTAAAGCTATCTCTAACCTTATTTTTATCCATAACCCTAAACCTAACCTGGGCCCAAATATTAACCCTATCATTACTCTAACCCTAACCCTAACACTAGTTCAATCCCTAACTTTAGACCTTAACCTATTCCAAACCTTAACACAGACCTTGTCCATAAAAATACACCTAGCCGTAATCCTGACCCTATCCCTAAATCTAACCCTTACACTAGACGTAGCCATAATCCTAAACATAAAATTACCTTTAAACCTAATTCGAGACCTGAAATTAGCAGTACCCCAAAACCTAGCCCTAACCCTAAAACAAACATTAGCCCTCATCCCAGCACTAAACTTAGCCTTAATCATAACAGTAACTGTAACCCAAGCTCCAACCTAATTCTTAATATCACCCTACCTCTAAACCTAGCTATAACATTCTCTCTTTACTTAAGCTTAATACTAACTCAGACCCTACTCTATATTTAAGCTGAACAGTAACCATAGACCTAATCCTAGCCCTAATTTATCCATTTCCCTAACCCAAGCCCTTAGACTAACTCTAACTCACACTAGCTCTATCCCTAGTTCTAATCCTATTACATACTATAATTTGACCCTAGCCCTAACCCTTGCCCTATCCTCAGTCCTAACCCTAAACCTAGATATAACCCTAAATCTAAATCTAACCCTGAACCTAAGCTTAAGCCTAACACTAACACTAGCCCTAACCCTAACGCTAACCATAAAATTAGCACTAAACCTAACCCTAGCAGTAATACAAAACCAAGCAATAGCCTTAACCCTAAACATTAACTTAAGACACAGTAACACTACATCTAGACCTAACCCTAGCCCTAAATTCGACTCCTAACCCTAACCTTAAAAGTAACCCTGACACAGACTCGTATCCTAATGCTTACCCTAGCTCTAGACCCCATCCTAACCTTAAACAAAAGCCTATCAGTAACCCTATCGCTAATTCGAGTCCTAAGCCTAACCCTGACCATGACTCATATCCTAACACTAACCCTAGTTCTAAATATCACCCTAACCTTAAACCTAACCCTAACACTATACCTACCAGTACCCCTAACCCTAAAACTAACTCTAATTGTAACCCTAGTTCTAACATTAGACAATGCCCTAACCCTAGCCCTAACCCTATAACAAATCAAGCCCTAATCCAAGCTGTAAACCTAGCTTTAACCCTAACCCTAACTCTAACCCTAACCCTAGATCTAACCTTATCCCTTACCCTAAGCAAAACCCTAACCCTCATGGTAGCCTTAGACCTATCCCTAATCCTTAGGCTAACCAAAATACTAACCCCATTAATAGTTCTAAATCTAGCCCTCATTTTAGCTCTAATCCTATCCCAAATTATAATGCTAACCCTGACCATTATTCTGATCCTAACATTAAACTTAGGTCTAAACCTGACCCTAACCCTAGACCAAACTCTAACACTGGCACTACCGATAAACTTATTCCTAAACCTAACTCTACCACTAGCCTTAGACCTAAATCTAATCCTAAATCTAGCCTTAGCCCTAGACCTAAACAAAAACCTAGTCCTAGCCCTAACAATAACCCTTACCCTAACCCAAACACTACCCCTACCCCTAGACCTAAACCTAGTCCTAATTCTGGCTATAACCCTAACTCTAACTCTAACTCTAACCTGAACACTGACCAGCCTTTAACATTAACCCTACCTCTAAACCTGACCCTAACTGAAAATATAAACCTAACACTAGACCTAGCCTTAACCCTAACCCTAAAACTAGCCCTACTCATATACCTAGTTCTTACATTACCCACAGCCCTAACCCTAGGCCTAAACCCAACACAAAACCTAGAGCTAATCCTAGGCCTTAACCTAGCCCTAAGCATAACCCTAACCCTAACCCTAGCCCTAATCCTAACTTAACCCTAGGCTTAGTCCCAACCCTAGCTCAAAGCCTAACACTTACCATAAATATAAACCTAGAAATATCCATAAATCTAACCCTAACCCTAGCCCTAATCCTAATCTTAACCCTAGCCCTAACCCCGATTCTAAATCTACAAAATACACTAAACCTAACCCTAAACCTATTGGTAACCCTAGCCTTAACCCTAACCCTAACCAGAAAACTAAACATAGACCTAACCCTAAACCTAACACTTGCTATAACCCTAACCCTAGCTCAAAACCTAACCCTTACCTTAAACCTAAACATAACCATAGCCCTAACCTTAACCCTAAACTTAAATCTAACCCTAACCCTAAACCTAAATCTAACCATATCCATTACACTAAACCTAACCCTAACCCTAATGATAATCCTAGCCCTAACCCTAACTCTAACCCTAAAGTTACTGTAATTCTATTCCAAAGCTGAAGCATTCAGAAACATATTTATCCGAAAGTACTGTTTGAGACAACAGGGAAATATACATGTAATGAACTACCTCCCCAAATTATTTGGTCAGATTTCTTTGATAGTGCACAAGATTCATCTGTTAGCTTGCCCCACTAGGCTCACTTATTTTGGGACTTCTATGATAAAAGGGTCTTTAAACAGATTAGGGTTTGTTTTATGTTTAGGGTAAGGGCTAGGTTTAAACCTAATGTTAGGGTTAGGATCATGTATCTTTGATACTGGGCAGGATTCATATTTTACCTAGCCTCACAATGTTCCCTGGTTTGGGCCTTCTTGGTTCAATGGTTTGCTGTCAGGAACAGTTTGTAGTTTAAGGTTTCACTTAATTTTGAACTATTTTGTTGAAGAGAAATGGAGCATGAAATCAAACAGGGTTGGTGCTAGCTGCTTGAAACTGCACACAATCAATTCTCTGTGGGCACTCTCTGGTTTGTTCCTTGTTGCCCTCAGCTGAAACATGCAAAGCAACTTTATTTCAGAGCACTTTTGGAGAAATAAAGGAAATATGCATATACTGAAACACTTCCCCCAATTATTTGCTCAGATTTCTTTGATATTGTGAAGGATTCATCAGTTAGCTTGCCCCACTAGGCTCCATTAGTTTGGGACTTCTATGATCAAAGGTTCTCTAAACAGGCTAGGGTGAGCTGTAGGGTTAGGATTAAGGATAGATCTAGTGTTAGGTTTACAGTAGTTTTGTTCAAATTTCTTTGATACTAGGCAGGATTTATCTTTTACCTAGCCTTACTATCTTATCCTGGTTTGGGCCTTCTAGGTTCACTGGTTTGCTGTCAGTATTTCAGATTTTTTTTAAAGATTTCACTTCATTTTGACCTATATGGATAAATGGAAATGGAGCTGGAAATCAAACAGGGTTTTTGGTAGCTGCTTGAAACTTCACACTCTCAATCAGTTCTCTGTGAGGACACTCTGGTTTTATCCTTGTGAATGTATCCCAAAGATGAGGCATGCAAAAATAACACTATGTGAGGGCATTTTAGGAGACAACAGGAAAACATGCATATACTGAACTACTTCCCCCAATCATTTGGTCAGATTTCTTTCATACTGGGCAGGGTTCATCTGTTAGCTTGCCCCACTAGGCTCCTCCTTCTATGATCAAAGGTACTCTAAACAGGTTAGGTTACAGTTAGGTCTAGTGTTAGGGTTAGAGTTTGTCTTGTTCAAATTTCTTTGATGCTGGGCAGGATATATTTTTACCTAGCCTTACTATGTTCCCCAGATTTCGGCCTTCTCAGTTCAATTCTTTGCTGACAGGAACAATTTGTATTTTATGGATTCACTTCATTTTGATCTACATGGGTAAATGGACATAGAGCTGGAAATCAAACAAGGTTGGTGCTAACTGCTTAAAACTTCATACACTCAATCAGTTCTCTGTGGGCACTCTCTGGTTTGTTCCTTGTGTAATGATTAATAAGCTGAAGCATGCAATATGGATTTATCTGAGAAAACTTTAGGAGAAAACAGGGAAATATGCATGTACAGAAATAGCTAACCCAATTATTTTGTCAGATATCTTTTAAACTGCCCATGATTCATCTCTAAGCTTACCCCACTAGACTCCCCAATTTTGAAACTTCTATGATCAAAGTTTCTCTAAACAGATTAGGTTTAGTGTTAGACTTAGTGTTAGGACTAGGTTTAGACCAGGTGTTAGGGTTAGAGTTAGTTTTTTTTTTTTTTTTAAATTTCTATGATACTGGGCAGGATTCACCTTTTTTCCTATTTTGACTATACTTCAAATGTTTGGGCCTCCTACGTAAAAGGGTTTTCTCTCAGGAACAGTTTCAATTTTCGTTTCTCTTCTTTTTTCCCTATAGGGGTGAATGGAAATGAAGCTGGAAATCAAATAGGGTTTGTGCTAGCTACTTGTGAAAGGTTAATAAAATAGGTACTTGTCATTCCGTTTTTCTGTATGCTTAACAAAACACTGTTGAAATCCTGAGAACTGTTTGCTAATCTTGTTCCCAGAATGTGCTGTCCCCAACTGCCAAACTGCAGAATGCACTCCCTCACTTGGTTGCAGGCAAACTGCCCACTCGCCCTGACCCGTCAATGAACTTCCCTCCCTGCCCTCTCCAAGAAAACTATATAAGCTCTGCTTAAGCTGTTCCCAGTGCTCTATCTCTCTTTGCTCTAGTGAGCCCTGAGCCCCAGCATGCTGGTCTCCAAATAAACCCTTTTTGCTGTTGCATGAGACAGTCTCTTGGTGGTCTCTTCCTCCGACATTTCGCTGGTCCCTTACATTTGGTGCATTGCCCGGGAAGTGCGCATCGCCGGACAGGGAGACCCCAACAGACTCCTTTGGGGGGTAAGTAAGGTGCCTCTTCTTCTTCTTCTTCTTCATCTCCTCCTTCTTCTCCTTGTTTTTCCTTTGCGATCGCTCAGAGCTTGGTTTTTGGCTCAGTGGAGAGCGTGAGCTCTCAGAGCCTTTCTGGTTTTTCAGTTTGGGTTGGCAAAGTGTGTTTGCCAGCGGAGAGCATGAGCTCCCCCTGGCGGTGGTGGACAGACGTGTCCTGAAGCCACAGGCCACATTCTTCAAGGGACGCCTTGAAGGACTCTGGGAGGGACAGAAGTGCCCTCATCTGGGATGGAAGTGCCCTCATCTGGTATATTCTCCTTCCAACCCGTCTGTTCTTGCCGGCAATTCTTTCTCTCAGGTTGAATTCACTGTCTGTTTTTAATCTTTGCCTCTGAACTTGTGTTACACGTTTACTGTGTGTGTCTGTGTTTGTGTCACGTTTGTATTGTCCCTGTCTTTGTTCAAGTAACTTTCATTTTCATTTTCAAGTAACTGACCCTTGATCACTGGACTGAAGTCCACTTAAGGGCTCAGAATCTTTCTTTTTCAGTAAAATGCCGGACTTGGCAGACTCTCTGTGCCTTAGAATGGCACACCTTTGGAGTTGGATGGCCTCCAGAAGAATCTTTCTACTCCCCACTAATTCAAAAAGTCAAAGATATTGTTTTTCAGCCAGGGCCACATAGCCATCCAGATCAACAGCCGTATATCTTAACTTGGCAGGACCTCTGTGAATCTCCTCCATGGGTGAAGCCTTTTCTTGTCCCTGTCCCCGCTCCTACTCCTCCCCCCACGATTCTATCTCTCAAACCCTCTGCTCCTCTTCCACCCTCTGTTCTCCCTGAGTCTCAAGATTTGACTCTACTGGACTCTCCTCCCTTTCCTTATCCCCTGCCTTTGTTCCCCAACCCCCAACACCCTCTAAGTGATTCTCCTGCTGCTGACTCAGCCTCTCCACCATTGGAGGAAGTTAAGCCGGCCCAGCACCCTCCAGATGACTTCCCCGAGGCACACATAGCCCCTCCTCCCCTGGAGGAAGCTGGCCCGGCTAAAGGAACTCGCTGGCAGCGAATGATTAAAAACCCTGAAGCCCCCGTGATACTTCCCCTCCGTCTTTATGGGCCAATGATAGAGGATGGCCATGGTGGAGAAATGCAAGCCTACCAGTATTGGCCTTTCTCCTCTTCAGATCTTTATAACTGGAAAAATAACAATCCCCCTTTTTCTGAGGACCCCACCCGGCTCACATGTCTGATTGAGTCATTGATGTTTTCACACCAGCCTACTTGGGATGACTGCCAACAACTCTTAGGCACTCTCTTCATGACAGAGGAATGAGAGAGAATCCTCCTGGAAGCTAGAAAAAAATATCCTCCGACCAGATGAGCGACCCACACAACTTCCCAACATAATCGAAGCCAACTTCCTCTTGAACCGACCAAACTGGGACCCCAACACCTTTGAAGGTAGGGAGCATCTGTCCACTTATCACCGGGCTCTAATAGTTCGTCTCCGAGCAGCCACTAGACGGCCAACTAATTTGGCCAAGGTAAGAGAGATTATTCAAGGGCCTAATGAATCTCCCTCTATGTTTCTGGAGAGAATTATGGAGGCATATAGGAGATATACTCCTTTTGATCCTCAGGCGGAGGATCAAAAGGCATCTGTCACGATGGCCTTTATTGGGCAAGCTGCCCTGGATATTAAAAGAATGTTACAATGCTTAGATGGATTACAAGATATGACTCTGAGAGATTTAGTCAGAGAAGCCAAGAAGGTATACTATAAGAGAGAAACTGAGGAAGAGAAGGAACAAAGGAGGGAGAAAGAAAGGGAGCAAAGGGAGGATAAAAGAAGCAAAAGACAGACTGAGGCATTGACTAAGGTCCTGGTCACAACAACAAATAGGCCAGTAGTTAAGAGACAGGGAGACAGAAAGGGATACCTGGGCCCACGCCAGAAGCCACCACCTCTGGCCTCAGATCAATGTGCCTACTGTAGAGAAAAAGGACACTGGACCAAATAGTGCCCTAGGAAGAAACAGCCACGCCAGCCAGCCATTCTAACTCTGGAGGATGACTAGGAAAGTCGGGGCTCAGATCCCCTCCCTGAGCTCAGGGTAACTTTTGATGTGGAGGGGACCCCAGTAAACTTTGAAGTGGATACAGGGGCAGTATACTCAGCCCTTAAGGACCCATTGGGCCCTCTATCAACTAAAAGATCTCTAGTTCAAGGGACTAATGGCAGTAAATATCGGGCTTGGACAACTAAGAGGACCATGGACCTGGGAAAAGGAAAAGTCCATCACTCCTTCCTAGTGATCCCAGAATGCCCGGCCCCATTGATGGGCAGAGATCTGCTCACCAAGCTCTGGGCCAGAATAACTTTTAACCCTGAAGGCCCCCAAATGGAATTTCTAAATCCTTCAGTAAAAACTCCTATAGTCATGGCTTTAACTATGTCAGTAGAAGATGATCATCAACTCTTCACACCCCCCATGACTGATCAAACAGGCAAGCTATCCCAGAAATGGATAACAGATTACCCAAATGCCTGGGTAGAAACTGCTGGGTTAGGCCTAGCCATAAAACAACCTCCAATAATGGTGGAGTTAAAAACCTCAGCCTCCCCAATTAATATTAAACAATATCCTCTGAGCAAAGAAGCTAAAGATGGGATAAGGCCCCATATTCAGAAATATCTGGCCTTAGGGGTCCTAAGGCCCTGTCAATCAGCCTGGAACACTCCCCTGCTACCAGTAAAAAAGCCAGGAACCGGGGACTATTGCCCCATTCAATACCTAAGAGAGATCAACAACAAAGTGCAGGACATTCACCCCACAGTACCTAATCCGTACAATCTGCTTAGCACCCTGAACCCTGAGCGAAAATGGTATACTGTCCTGGACTTAAAAGATGCTTTCTTTTGCTTGCCTCTGCATAAAGATAGTCAGCTGCTGTTTGCTTTCGAGTGGGTAGACCCAGAAACCGGAATGTCTGGTCAACTAACTTGGACCAGACTCCCACAGGGGTTCAAAAACTCCCCCACTCTCTTTGATGAAGCCCTCCACAGAGATCTCAACAACTTCAGAACCATGCACCCTGAAGTCACCCTACTCCAATATGTGGATGACCTGCTACTGGCAGCAGACACCAAGGAAAACTGTGAGTCTGGGACCCAAGCACTACTATCTGAGCTTGCTCAACTTGGGTATAGAGCTTCTGTCAAAAAGGCCCAAATTTTCCAGCAAGAAGTAATCTTCCTGGGCTATTCCCTTAGGGGCAGTAAACAATGGCTCACTGAGCCCAGAAAACAAACCGTTGTGCAGATACCACCCCCATCTAATAGGAGGCAACTCAGAGAGTTTCTTGGGACTGCTGGCTTTTGCAGGTTATGGATACCTGGGTCTGTATCCTTAGCTGCTCCTTTATACCCGTTGTTAAAGGGAAATGCCCAATCCCAATGGAACCCTGAGCACCAACAAGCTTTTGATAACATCCAAAGGGCACTGCTATCTGCTCTGGCCTTAGCACTCCTGGATGTAGAAAAAGCCTTTACTCTCTACATTGAGGAAAAGAAAGGAATAGCACGAGGAGTGCTCACTCAGACTCTAAGACCCTGGAGAAGGCCTATAGCCTACTTATCTAAAAAGCTGGACCCAGTGGCTAGTGGATGGCTCCATTGCCTAAAAGCTATAGCAGCGGTGGCCCTACTAATCAAGGATGCTGATAAGTTAACGCTGGGGCAGAAGCTAACCATTATAGCCCCCCATGCCCTAGAAATCATCATCCGCCAGTCACCAGACAGATGGCTATCAAACTCTAGAATAACACACTATCAGAGCCTGTTGCTTGACAAGGACAGAATAATACTGGGACCCCCCACCCCACTTAACCCGGCTACACTACTACCTGAACAATCATCAGAACCCGTCACTCATGACTGTCAACATATACTGGCAGAAGAAACCAGTATTCGACGGGATTTAAAGGATCAGCCACTGCCCCACCCTGAGGTCATATGGTTCACTGATGGCAGCAGCTTTCTCCAGGATGGTAAGCAGTGGGCTGGGGCAGCAATAGTTAGCAGAACTAAAGTCATCTGGTCCTCTAGCCTCCCGGAGGGAACATCGGCTCAAAAGGCAGAGCTGATCGCCCTCACAAAGACATTAGAACTAGTGGCAGGCAAAAAGTCCACCATATACACAGATAGCCGTTATGCCTTCGCTACCGCTCATATACACTGGGCTATCTACCAGCAAAGGGGACTATTAACCTCTGCAGGAAAAGAAATAAAAAACAGAGATGAGATCCTCCGCCTCCTCTCAGCAGTGCAAAGCCCTAAAGAACTAGCTATAGTGCACTGTCCAGGACACCAGAAAGGAAACGATCCTGTAGCAGTCGGGAACAGGAGGGCGGATGAAGAGGCTAAATTGGCAGCCCTAAACGGAGTAACCATGTTAACGCTTTCCACATGGGGGGTATATGAGTCAGGAGATTTAACTACATCAGAGCACCCCGACAACTTAAGGACACTGACACTGAACTCCTTGACTACACTGAGCCCAGCTTGCAATTTCAGAAAGCCCTACACTACGTTAAAAATGTACATCAACTCACTCACCTTGGTTTAAAGAAACTGCAGGCATTCCTAAAGGATCAAGAACAGAGTTTTCCACTAACTGGCTCACAGCGAAAGGAAATAGCTGAACGAGTAACAAAAGCCTGTCGGGCCTGTCAATTGGTTAATGCTTACCCCGCCAAGCTTCCTGTAGGAAGGCGCCTTCGAGGGACCAGACCAGGACAATTTTGGGAAGTGGACTTTACTGAAATTAAGCCAGCAAGGTATGGACTTAAATATCTCCTAATCGTTTTAGATGCATTTTCAGGATGGATTGAAGCCTTCCCCACAACAAGAGAAATGGCGCAAATGGTGGTCAAGAAGATCCTGGAAGATATTTTTCCAAGATACGGCCTGCCTAAGGTAATAGGGTCTGATTATGGACCGGCGTTCATGGCCCAGGTAAGTCAGGGGTTAGCCAGGACCCTGGGGATTAATTGGAAGTTACATTGCGCTTATAGACCCCAGAGCTCAGGACAAATAGAAAGAATGAATAGAACCATTAAAGAGACCTTGACGAAATTAAGCTTGGAGACCGGCATAAAAGATTGGACTAGCTCCTGCCTTATGCACTGTTTCGTGCAAGAAATTCTCCCTCTGTTTCTTTGTGTAACCTCACCCCCTATGAAATTCTCTATGGTGCCCCTCCTCCAGTAAGGGACCTGACCCCAACTCTAAGACCTAACAATTCCTTTCACACCCCCTTGCTTGACAGACTTAAAGCTCTTGAAAGAACCCAGCGATACCTGTGAAAACAGCTGGCCACTGCCTATCAACCTGGAGATGAAGGGACTCCACATCAATATCAAGTGGGGAACTTCGTCTATGTAAGACGACATCAGGTGTCATCCCTAGAACCCCGCTGGAAAGGACCATACCAGGTGCTTCTTATAACACCTACAGCGGTAAAGGTAGACGGAATCACTTCCTGGATCCATGCCTCTCATCTCAAGCCTGCGCCCTGTCCAGACTCTGGCTGGAAATTGGAAAAGACTGGTAACCCTCTCAAATTGCGTATTCACCATGTGGATAAGGCTATGGATTCTCCCCATGATCACCAGTAGTCCTAACCCTCATCCTCCCGTTCAGCAGCGATGGCTGATCACAAATCCTACTGGACAGGAAGTATGGTCGATCTCGCATACAGCCCCCTTAGGGACCTGGTGGCCATCTCTCCACCCAGACATTTGTCATCTGGCTATAGGCCTTTCCTATTGGGACATCCCTGATGAAAAAGATCCCACTAAAATTCCATTAAATCCCTTCCGTACCATAGATAATGGAAACAAACATTATGGATGTAGGGACATGCAAGCCAGATGTAGGTTGGCTAGCCTGGATTATTATGTTTGCCCGGCGGACTATCGAAGCTGCAAACAGTCACGGCTGTGTGGGGGAAAAGCCGACTTCTTCTGTAAGTCATGGGGATGTGAGCATACAGGGGCTGTCTGGTGGAACCCAAACTCCCCTGATAGTCTGATTCGGGTAAGAAGAAATAATACTAAGTTAAATCCCAAACAATGTCTCCCATTTAAACGGAGCCCCCAAGCGGGGACTTCTGGACTAGTTGACCCTACTCCATGTGACACAAATAGCCTATGCAACCCCCTAAATATAACCTTCACCTCCAAAGGAAGAAACCAAAATATCTGGGTATGACTTTCAGGAAAAACCTATGGAATGCAATTTTACACCACAGGATATGATTTTAGCCTTTGGTTCACTATCAGGTTTGAGAGAAAAGAAATTCCCTTGGCCATAGGGCCCAATCCCCTCAAGCCAGGAATTGGGCCTCATAGACAACCCAAACCTAAATCTACAAGGGCCCTTTCACTTTCCCATACTCCTCAAGTTTCACCTTCATTTACTTCCCCAATCCAGAGTGAAGTCAACCCTTTCCCCTGGGGGCTAATTGAAGGAGCCTTTGCGGTGCTGAATTTCACACAACCAGACCTCACTCAGTCTTGTTGGCTCTGTCTCTCCTCTGCTCCTCCTTACTATGAAGGGATAGCAATTGATGGGACTGATGCAGTAAAAGCGCAGAGTTCCTCCTGTAATTGGGGTGAAAATCCTAATTTAACCCTCCCAGAAGTAACCGGGGCAGGCTTATGTATAGGGTCTCCACCTAAAAGTAAACAACACTTATGTACCCAGATAAAAAATATTGGCATCACACAGGGTTTCCTTACTCCTGAAAATGGAACTTTGTGGGCATGTGACACCGGGTTAACTCCCTGCATTTCAGCCCAGATATTTAACAGCTCTGTAAATTATTGTGTAATGGTGCAGATGTTTCCCAGAGTGTTCTATCATGATGCAGGTTCATTTGAAGATCAAATAGGGGTGCATACAATCCAGTTTTGCCGGGAACCTGTATCCCTCACTTTAGCCATCTTATTAGGAATGGGAATTGCTGCAGGGGTGGGCACAGGGACCACTGCCCTGGTCCATGGGACACAACAAATGACCCAATTAGAAAGAGCAATGGACCAAAACTTAAAGATATTAGAAACATCCATCAAAGCTTTGCAGGAATCTTTAACCTCTCTCTCTGAAGTTGTTTTACAGAACAGGCGAGGGTTGGGCCTCCTCTTCATGAGAGAAGAGGGCCTTTGTGCTGCATTGAGGGAAGAATGTTGTTTTTATGCCGACAATACTGGAGTTGTAAAAGAATCTATGAGCAAACTAAGAAGACGCCTTGAAGAGAGTCAGAGAGAGAGAGAGAGAGAGAGAGGCCCAAAAAGGGTGGTATGAGTCTTGGTTCACACAGTCCCCCTGGTTAACTACGCTTTTATCAGCCCTGGCCGGTCCTTTAATAATTCTTATATTGTTGCTAACTCTAGCACCCTGTTTGCTCAACCGTGTAGTTTCCTTTCTCCAAGCCCAAATTGGACAAGTCAAACTTATGGTAATCAGACAACAATATACCCCACTAGCAGACACAGAATGTGACACCCCCCAATGATCACTTTTATGATTAAAAGTAGCCAGAAGAAGAAGTGGGGAATGAATGGTTAATAAAATAGGTACTTGTCACTCCGTTTTTCTGTATGCTTAACAAAACACTGTTGAAATCCTGAGAACTGTTTGCTAATCTTGTTCCCAGAATGTGCTGTCCCCAACTGCCAAACTGCAGAATGCACTCTTTCACTTGGTTGCAGGCAAACTGCCCACTCGCCTTGACCCGTCAATGAACTTCCCTCCCTGCCCTCTCCAAGAAAAGTATATAAGTTCTGCTTAAGCTGTTCCCAGTGCTCTATCTCTCTTTGCTCTAGAGAGCTCTGAGCCCCAGCATGCTGGTCTCCAAACAAACCCTTTTTGCTGTTGCATGAGACAGTCTCTTGGTGGTCTCTTCCTCCAACGTTTCGCCGGTCCCTTACACTTGAAACTTCACACACTCAGTCAGTTCTCAGTGAATATTCTCTGGTTTGTTTCCTGTGAAGTATCCCTAAGCTGAAGTAGAAAGAAACAGCTTTATCTCTGAGTGCTTTAGGAGCAAGCAAATTACACATGTACTGAAAGAGCTTTGAATGTATTTTGGTCCGTTTACTTTGATACTGTACAGGATTCATCTTTGACCAACCTTAGTAGGCTCCCCAAGTTTGGGCCATCAAGGTTCAATGGTTCATTGTTAGGAAAGTTTGGATATTTAGTTTTCACTACATTATGGCCTATAGGTGTGAATGGAAATGGAGCTGGCAATCAAACAGGGTTGGTGCTAGCTGCCTGAAACTTCACACACTCAATCACTTTGCTGTCGGCAGGCTCTGTTTTATTCTTGTGAAAGTATCTTAAGCTGAAGCATGAAAAAACAATTTATCCAAGAGCACATTAGGAGAAAACATGGTAAATAGGCATGTACTGAAACACCTTCCCCAAATATTGGTCAGAATTTTTGATGCTGGGCAGGATTCATCTCTTACCTTGCCCTAGTAGGCACCCCAAGTTTAGGACTTTTATGATCAAGCTCTCTAAACAGGAAAGGCTTAGTTTTCAGATTAGGGTTAGGGCTAGGGTTAGAACTAATGTTCGGGTTAGAGTTAGTTTTGTTCAAATTTCTTTGATACTGGTCAGGATTCATCTTTTACCTAGCATTACCATGTTACCCAGGTTGGGCATTCTCAGTTCAAGGTTTGCTGTCAGGAACAGTTTATGTTTTCTGGTTTCACTCATCTTGACTTTTATGCGTTAGTGTTAGGGTTAGGCCTATGGCTCGGTTTTCTTTTACAGCTAGGGATAGGGTTAGGGCTAGCTTTTGAATTAGTGTTAGAGTTAGGGCTAGTGTTAGGGTGAGGTGTAGGCTTAGGGTTAGGGTTAGATTTAGAGTTAGGGTTAGATCCAGGGTTAGGGTTAGGGCTAGGGTGAGTGTTACAATAATGAAAAGGTTATAACGAGGGAAATGGCTAGGATGAGAGTTAGATATAGATTTAGGACTATGCTTAGGCTTAGTGTTAGGGTTAAAGCTAAATTAGTGCTAGAATGAGGGTGCTAAGGTTAGTGTTAGGGATAGGCCTAGGGGTAGGGCTAGGTTTAGGATTAGCATTAGAGTTAGGATTAAGTTTAAAGGAATGGGTGGGTTTATAGCTAGCTTTAGGGCTAGGGTGAGGGTTAGAATTAGGATTAGGGCTAGGGATAGTGTTTAGGTTAGGATTAAGGTGAGGTTTAGGGCTAGGGTTTCTTTTAGGTTAAAGGCTAGAACTAGGCTAGGGCTAATGTCAAGTCTAGAGTTATGATTAAGGATAGTTTTAGGGTTAGGTAATTGCTAGGTCTAGTGTCAGAGTGATGTTTCGGGTAAGGGTCAGATTTAGAGTTAGGGGTATTATTAGGGTTAGGGTCAGGTTTAGCATTTGGTTTTGGTCAAAGTTTAGGTTTAGGGCTTTAATTAATGTTAGGTTTAGGCTTAGGGTTAGGGTAATGGATAGGGTTAGGTTTAGGTTTCAGTAAAACTTTAGGGTCATGGATGGGTTAGGTTTAGCAATAGGATTAAGGTTAGCATTAGGTTAGGGTTATGTTTAGTATAATGGATAGATTTAGAGCTAGGGTTAGGGCTAGGTGATAGTTTGGATTAAGTCTAAAATTAGAGTTAGGTTTAGGGATAGGGCTAGGGTTTGGTTTACGGTAAGTGTTAGGTTTAGGGCTAGGGTTATGGTTAGGTTAGGGTAAGGGTAAATTTTTGAACTAGGGTAATGGCTAGTGTGAGGGTTAGGTTTACGTTCAGGTCTAGGAATATGTTTATGGCTAATTTTGGTTTAGGGTTTGGGTTATGGCTAGAGTATTCATTACAATTAGGGTTAATTTTAGGGTAATGGATAATGTTAGATTTAGGGTTAGGGTTAGGGTTAGGTTATGATTTAGGGCTAGTCTTAGGATTAGGTTTAGTGTAAGGCTTAATGTTTCTGCTAGGGCTAGGGCTATGGTGAGGTTTAGGTTTATGGTTAGGTCTTGGGATACGTTTATGTTTAGGGTTAGATTTAGTGTTAGGAATAGGGTTATAATTAGGGTTAGGTTTAGGGTTAGGGTAATTGACAGGGTTAGAACTAAAGTTTGAGCTAGGATTAAGGTTAGGATAAGAGCTAGGGTTAGGGTTATGGTTTAGTATAGGGCTAGGGTTTTGTTTAGGGTAAGGGTTTGGCTTTGAGCTAGGGTTAGGTCTAAGGCAAGTGTTAGTGTTAGGGCTAGGGTTAGGGTTACGGTTATGCTTAGGGCTAAGTTTAGGCCTAGGATTATGGCTAGGTTTTGTATTAGGTTTAGGGCTTGGGTTGGGATTATATTTAGGGTTAGGGCTACTGTTAGGGTTAAGATTAGGGTTAAAATAGTGTTAGCCCTAGGGTTATGTTTAGGGCTAGTATTAGGGTTAGGGTTATGGCTACATGTAGTATTAGGACTAGGTTTTGGGTTAGGTTCAGGTTTAGAGATAGGTTAATGTTAGGGACAAGGTCAGTGTTCCGGATAGGATAAGGGTTAGGGTTAGAGCCAAAATTAGGACTAGTGTTAGGTCTAGGAGTAGGGTAAGTGTTTAATTTAGGTTAAGGGTTATTGTTAGGGCTAGAGCTAGGGTTTTGTTTAGGTCTAGGGCTAGAATTATAGCTATATTTAGGATTAGTTTTGGATCTAGATCTAGTGTTATGGTCCAGTATAGGAATAGGCTTACTGGTAGGGCTATTGTTAGGGTTTGGTTTAGGGTTAGAGTCAGGTTTAGACCTAGGGTTACTGTTAGGATCAGAATAAGGGTCAAGGTTAGGTTTAGAACTAGAATGAGGGCTAGGGTTAGGACTAGTGATACTGTTAGTGTTTAAGTTAGGCTTTGGATTAGGGTTAGGACTAGGGTTAGCATTTGGTTTAGAGTTTGTCTTAGGGTAAGGGATAAGGTTAGAGCTAGGGATAGGGCTCGTTTTAGGGTTAGGGTTATGTCTAGTTCGGGTTAAGATTAGGGTTTAAGCTAGTGTTAGGTTTAGAATTAGGGGTAGAATTTGTGTTAGGGTTAGGGCTAGTGTTATGGCAATGTCTAATGTATGAACTGGGGTTAAAATTAGGGCTAGTTTTAGGGTTAGGGTTAAGGAAATTCTTGTGTTAGGGTTAATTTAAGGTTAGGGTGATGTTTAGAGCTAGGATTAGTGTTAGGATCAGGTCAGGGTCAGAGTTATTTTTAGAGTTAGGGATAGGGCTAGGTGTAGGTTTATGGTTTGGTTTAGGTTAGGGGTTAGGGTTATGGATATGGCTTGGTTTTAAGGCTAGGGCTAGGGTTAAGGCAAGTTTTAGGATTAGCATTATTGTTTGGGCTAGTGTTAGGGTTTGGTTTAGGATTATGGTTATGGTTAAATTTAGAGTTAGGTTTAAATTTAGAATTAGGTTTAGATCCAGGGTTGGGCTAGGTCTAAGGATAGAACTAGGGCTAGGGCTAGGGCAAGAGTTAGAGTTAGTCTTAAGGCTAAGTTTAGGGTTAGGATAGGACTAAATTAGGGTTAGTGCTAGGCTTAGTGTTAGGGTTAGGCCTAGGGTTAGGGCAAGGGTTATGGTTAGGTTTAAGATTATGGTTAGTTTTAGGGTTATTGTTAGGTTTAGGGTAAGGGATTGGGTTATAGCTAGGTTTAGGGATAGGGCGAGTGTTAAAATTAGGGTAAAACTCGGGTTATGTTTCGGGTTAGGATTAAGGCTAGGTTAAGAGCTAGGGCTAATTTCAGGTCCAGCTTTACAGTTAAAAATAGTTTAGGGTTAGTTTAGATGTAGTGTAAGGGTTAGGATTAGAGTTTCGGTCAGGTTTAGAGCTAATGGTATTGTTTGGGTCAGGGTGGTGATTAGTGTTTTGCATAGGTTAAGGTTTAAATTTAGGGCTCGAATTAGCATAGGTTTAGGATTAGGGAAAGGATATAGTTAGGTTTAGGTTTCAAGTTAGGTTTAGAGTAATGGATAGGGTTAGGATTAGGGATATGGTAATGTTTAGGCCTAGGGTTAGCATTAGCATTAGGATTATGGTTAGGGTAATGGATAGGGTTAGAACTAGGGTTAGAGCTAAGGTTATGGTTATTCTTAGTGCTAGATTTAGGGTTACGGTTAGGGTTAGGGTTAAAGCTCGGTTTAGGGCTCAAATTATGCTAGGTTTTGGGTTAAGTTAGGACTAGGGTTAGGGTTATGGCTAATGTAAGTACTAGGGTTACAATTAGGGCTAGCTTTAGGGTTAGGGTTAGGGTTAGGGCTAGGTCTAGTGTTATGTTTAGGGTTATGTTTAGGGTGATGTTTAAAACTAGGGTTAGTGTTTGTGTCAGAATCAGGGTTATGGCTAATTTTAGGGTTCTGCTTAAAAGTAGAATTAGGGCTAGATTTAGAGCTAGGTGTAGAGTTAGGGTTTGGTTTTGGTTACGGGTTAGGGTTAGGAATATGGCTTGGTTTTGTATTAGGGCTAGGCCTAGAGTTAGGGCTAGTTTTAGGAGTAGCATTAGGTTTAGGTTTAGGGTTAGGGTTAGTGTTAGATTTAGGCTTAGGCTTTGCATTAGAGTTAGATTTAGAGTTAAGGTTAGATCCAAGGTTAGGGCTAGGGCTAAGGAAATGTCTAGGGTTAGGCCTAGGATTAGAGCTAGGTTTATAATTCCAAAAGGGATATGGTAAGAACTAGTTTTAGGGCTAGGGAGAGAGTTAGACTTAGTTTTAGGGCTAGGGTTAGGGTTAGGGTTAGGGATAGGGCTTAGTTATGTCTAAGATTAGGGATAGGTTTGGTTTTAAGTTAGGCCTAGTTTTAAGGTTAGGGTTATGATTAAGGCTATGCTTAGTGCTAATATGGGCTATGGTTTGTGTTCAGGTTAGGGCTAGGATAATATCTAGAGCTAATGTCAGGTCTAGGGTTATGGGTATAGATAGTTTTAGGGTTAGGTTTTGGCTAGGTCTAATGTAAGGATTAGGTTTAGGGTAAGGGTCAGGTTAGAGCTAGGTGAATTCTAAGGGTCAGGGTCATGGTTAGGGTTTCTTTTAGGTTTGATTTATGGTTAGGGCTCAAATTAGCCTTAGGGTTACGGTTAGGGTAATGATAGGGTTAGATTTAGAGTGAAGGTTAGGTTTAGGGTAATTGATAGGGTAGGGTTAGTGATAGGTTTAGGGTTAGGCCTAGGGTTAGCATTAGTCAAAGGGTTATGTTTAGGGTAATGGATACAGTTAGAGTTAATTTTAGGGCTAGGGTTCTGGTTAGGATTAGGTCTTGAGATAGGGTTAGGCCTAGAATTAGCATTAGGGTATGAATTATGATTAGGGTAATGGGTACAGTTAGAGTTAACTTTATAGCTAGACTCATGGTTAGGATTAGGTCTTGAGTTAGGGTTAGGGTATGGCTTAGAACTACGGTTAGAGTTAGTGTTATGTTTAGTGTAAGAGTTAGGTTCTGAGCTATGATTAGTGTTAGAGCAAGTGTTAGGTTCAGGGTTATGTTTAGGGATAGGATTATGGTAGGTTTAGTGTTAGAGTTAGGGTTAGGGGAATGGTTATAATTAAGTTTAGGGTTAGGGTTAGTGTAATAAATATGGTTAGATGTAGGTTTAGGTTTAGGGACAGGGCTAGATTTAAGTTTAGGGTTAGGATTAGGTCTATGGTTATGTTTAGGTTTATGGTAAGGCTTAGGGTTTGATCTATGGTTAGGGCTATAGCAAGTATTAGCTTAGAGTTAGGTCTAGGGTTAGTTTTCTGTTTAGGGTTTAGGATTATGGTTAGGGTTGAGGCTAGGGTTACATTTAAGGTTAGAGTTAGGGTAATGGGTAGGTTTAGAGCTAGGGTTATGGTTAGGGTTATGTTAGAATTAGGACTAGATTTAGGGTTACATTCAGGGATAATTCTAGGTTTATTTTTATAGTAAGGGCTAGGTTTTGAGCTACAGTTAGGACTAAGGCGAGGGTTAGGTTTGCGTTAGGGCTATGGTTAGGGTTAGAGTTATGCTTAGGGCTAGGATAAGGCCTAGGATTAGATCTAGGTTTTGTGTTAGGTTTAGGCCTAGGGTTAAAACTGTGGGTAATGTAAGAGCTAGGATTATGATTAGGGATAGTTTTAGGGTTAGGGTTATGCCAAGATCTAGTGTTAGGTTTAGATTTTCAGTTAGGGTCAGGTTTAGAAGTAGGTCTACGTTTAAAGGAAGAGTCAGTGTTTGGGTTAGAGTTCATGTTAGGGTTACAGCCAGAATAGAAGTAGGTTTATATCTAGAGGTAGGGTAGTGATTTGTTAGGCCTAGGACTAGGTTTTTGTTTAGTTCTAAAGCTAGATATAAGGCTACATTTAGGATTAGGTTTGAGTCAAGGTCTAGTGTTAGGTTTTAGTCTAGTGTTAGGGTCAGGTTTAGAACTAGGGTTTGTGTTAGGTTCAGTATAAGTGTCAGGGTTAGCATTCAAATTTGGGATAGGATTAGAGCTAGAATAAGGGCTAGGGTCAAGACTACTAATAAGGTTAGGATTTTGATTAGCCTAAGGATTAGGCATAGGTCTAGGTTAACCATTAGTATTAAGGTTTCACTTAGGGTAAGGGATAGGTTTATAACTAGGTTTAGGGCTAAAGTTAGGGTTAAATTTAGGTTTAGGGTTCAGATTAGGGCTAGTTTTGTGTTAGAGTTAGGACTAGGGTTAGGGCAATCACTAATATAAGAACTAGGGTTACAATTAGGGTTAGTTTTAGGTTTAGGGGTAGGGGTAGGTGTAGTTTTACTGTTAGGGTTAAGTTTAAGTTTAGGGTGATATTTAGAGGTAGGGTTAGTTTTAGGATATGAGTCAGGGTCAGGGTTAGGTTTAGGACTCAAATAAGGGCTAGGGTCACTGTTAAGTTTAGGTTTAAGTTTAGGATGGTGTTTCAAGCTAGGGTGAGTTTAGCATATGAGTCAGTGTCAGGTATACTTTTAAGATTATGTTTAGGACTCAAATTAAGTCTATGGTTAGGTCTAGGTGTAGTGTAAGGGTTTGGTTTATGTTAGGTTTAGGGTTGGGATTATTGCTCATTTTTGTTTTACTGCTAGTGGTAGGGTTAGGGCTAGTTTTATGAATAGAGTTAGGGTTAGGGTTAGGGTTAGGGAGAGGGATGAATTAGGGCTTGGATGAGGTCTATGGTTAATGTTCAGTTTAAGCATAGAATTAGGGTTAGATTTAGGATTTAGTTTAGGGTAAGGGATGGTGTTATGCTAGTTTTAGAGATAGGGTGATGTTTAAAATAAGGGTTAGGATTAGGGTTATGATTAAGGCTAGGTTTAGGGCTAGGATCAGGGCTGGGGTTTGTTTTAGGGTTAGAGCTAGGATTAGGAGTATGGCTAATTTCAAGTCTAGGATTATGTTTAAAGATAGTTTTAGGGTTAGGATTATGGGTATGTCTAGTGTAAGGTTTAGGTTTAGGGTTTGGGTCAGGATTAGGGCTAGGGGTATTATTAAGGTGAAGGTCTAGTTTAGGGTTTGGAATAGGTTCAGGCTTAAAGTTAGGGATTCAATTAGCATTAGGCAGGGTTAGTGTAATGATAGGTTTTTATTTATGTTTCACTTTAGGTTTATGGTAATTGATAGGGTTAGGTTTAGCGATAGTGTTTGTGTTAGGCCTAGGGTTAGCATTAGGGTAAGGGTAATGGTTAGGAAAATGGATAGGGTTAGAGCTAAGTTTAGGGCTAGGGTTATGGTTAGGAATAGGTTTTGAGTAGGGTTAGGGTTAGGGTTAGAACTAGGGTTAGTGTTAGGGTTATGTTTAGCATAAGGGTAAGGTTTTGACCTAGGGTTAGGGCTAGGGCGAGGGTTAGGTTTAGAGTTAGGTCTAGGGATAAGATTAGAGTATGGGTAGGGTTAGGGTTAGAGTAATGGATATGGTTAGATGTAGGCACAGGTTTATGGTTAGTGTTAGATTGAGGTTTAGGTTTAGGTTTAGGGCTATGGTTATGTTTAGGTTTATGGTAAGGGTTAGGGTTTGAGCTAGAGTTAGGTCTATGTTGAGTGTGAGGTTTAGGGTTAGGTCTAGTGTTAGTTTTCTGGTTAGGTTTAGGGTTAGGGTTAGGCCTAGGTTTATCAATAGATTTAGGGTTAGTTTTAGGGTAATGGGTAGGTTTAGAGCTAAGTTTAGGGCTAGAGTTGAGTTTAGGATTAGGGCTAGTGTTAGGGGTATATTTAGGGATAGGTGTAGTTTTATGTTTAGGATGAGTTAGGCTTTGAGCTATGGTTAGGCCTAATCAAGTGTTAGGTTAGGGTTAGGGTTATGCTTAGGCCTAGGATTAGCTCTAGGTTTTGTGTTAGTTTAGGCCTAGGGTTAGGGCTGTGGGTAATGTAAGTGCTAGGGTTATGATTAGGGCTAGTTTTAGGGTTGGGATTTTGGCTAGGTCTAGTGGTAGGTTGAGATTTTTGTTAGGGTCAGGTTTAGAGGTAGGTTTACTCTTAAAGGCAGGTTCAGTGTTTGGGTTAGAGTTTGAATTAGGTTACAGCCAGAATTAGAACTAGGTTTAGGTCTAGGTGTAGGGTTAATGTTTGTGTTAGGTTAAGGGTTACTTTAAGGGCTAGGGATAAGCTTTTGTTTACATCTAGGGCTATAGTTAAGGCTTGATTTAGTATTTGGTTTATGTCTAGGGTTAGTGTTAGGGTTTGGTCTAGGGTTAGGGCCAGGTTTAGACCTAGGATTACTGTTAGGGTGAAAAAAATGGTCAGGGTTAACATTAGGGTTTGGAATAGTGTTAGAGATAGAGTGAGGATAGGGTTATGACTATTAATAGTTAGGGTTTTGGTTAGCTTAAGGATTAGGGATAGGTCTAGAGTTACCATTAGGGTTAGGGTTTCACTTTGGGTAAGGGGTTGGCTAAGAGCTAGGGTTAGGGCTAGAGTTAAGGTTAGGGTGAGGGTTAAATCTAGGTTTAGAGCTCAGATTAGGGCTAATTTTGGGGTTAGGGTTAGGGCTAATATTATGGCAATGGATAATATAAGAACTAGGGTTACAATTAGGGTTAGGGGTAGGTGTAGGTCTAGTATTAGGGTTAGGTTTAATGTTAGGGTGATATTTATAGCTAGGTTAGTATTAGGATATGATTCAGAGACAGTGTTAGTTTTAGGGTTAGGGTTAGGTCTCAAATAAAGGCTAGGATTACTGTTAGGGTTAAGTTTAAGTTTAGGGTGTTCTTTAGAGCTAGTGTGACTGTTAGGGTATGAGTCAGCATCAAGGTTAGTTTTAAGGTTAGGGTTATGACTTAATTTAAGGCTAGGGTTACTGTTAAGGTTCGGTTTAAGTTTAGGATGGTGTTTAGACCTAGGGTGAGTGTTAGGATATGATTCAGGGTCAGGGTTAAATTAAAGTTATTATGAGGACTCGAATTAGGGCTTGGGTTTGGTCTAGGTGTAGTGTTAGGGTTTGGATTATGTTAAGGTTTAAGGTTAGGAATATTGCTCATTTTTTTTTTAGAGAGAGAGAGAGAGAGAATTTTTAAATATTTGTATATTTTTAGTTTTGCTGGAAACAACATCTTTTTTATAATTATATTTTTATTGTTGCTGAGGATCAAACCCAGCACCCCACACATGCCAGGTGAATGCGCAACCACTTGAGTCATATCCTCATCCTCTATTGCTCAGTTTTGTTTTAGTCCTAGGTTATATGATTAGCGGTGGGGTCAGGGCTAGTGTTTTTGTTAGGTTTAGGCTGAGGGTTATGTTAAGACTTGGAGTTAGGGTTCGATCTAGGGTTAGGGCTAGATCTAATGATAGGGCAAGGGTTAGGGCTAGGTTTAGGGTTATGGTAAATGATAAGGATAGAACTAGGGATAAGGCTAGGGCGAGAGTTAGAGTTAGTCTTAGGGCTAGGGTTATGGTTAGTTTTAGGGATAGAGCTAAATCAGTGCAAGGTTTAGAATTAGGGTTAATGTTCAGCTTACTCCTAGCACTAGGACTAGGTTTAGGGTTTAGGGTAAGGGATGTATTATAGCTAGGTTTAGAGGTAGTGTGAGGGTTATAATTAGGATTAGAACTAGGTTTAGGGTTACAGTTTTGATTAAGGCTAGGTTTTAGGGCTAGGATGAGTGCTAGGGTTTGTTGTAGGGTTAGGTCTAGAATTAGGGCTAGGGATAATGTCAGGTATAGTGTTACATTTAGGAGTAGATTTGTAATTAGGTCTATGTCTTAGTCTACTGTAAGTGTTAAGTTTAGGGTAAGGGTCAGTTTTAGATCTAGGTGTACTTTTAGGTTCAGGGTCAGGGTAACGGTTTGTATTAGGTTAAGATTTAAGGATAAGGCTCAAATGAGCATTAGGGTTAGAGTTAGGTTTAGGGTAATGAATATGGTTAGGTTTCGGTTTCAGGGTAGGTTTAGGGTAATGGAGAGATTTAGGGTTTTCTATAGGGTTAGGGTTCTGCCTAGGGTTAGCATTAGGATTAGGGTTATCATAAGGGTAATGTATAGGGTTAGGGTTAGAGTTAGGGTTAGGGTTAGAACTAGGGTTAGGGTTATTATTAGGGATAAGCCTAGGGTTAGGTTTAGGCCAAAAGTTAGGCTTTGAGCTATGCTTAGGTCTAAGGTGAGGGTTAGGCTTAGGGTTAGGGATAGGTTTAGGGTTAGGGTTATGCTTAGGGTAAGTTTAGGCCTTGGATTAGGGCTAGGTTTTGTGTTAGGTTTAGGTCTAGCTTTAGTGCTATGGGTAATATAAAATCTAGGGTTCTAATTAGGGATATTTTTAGGGTTAGGGTTATGGCTAGGTCTAGTGTTAGGTTTAGATTTTGGTTTAGAGTCAGTTTTAGAGCTAGGTTTAGTGTTAGTGTCAGGGTCAGTGTTCTGATTAGAGTTAGGGTGAAAACCAGAATCAGGAGTAGTGTTAGGTCTAGAGGTAGTGTTATTGTTTGGTTTAAGTTAAGTGTTATTGTTAGGGCTAGGACTAAGTTTTTGTTTAGGTCTAGGGCTAGAGTTATCAGTAGATTTAGGATTAGGTTTAGGTCTAGGGGTAGTGATAGGGTTAGGTTTAGGTAAAATTTACTGGCAGGGCTAGTTTCTGGGTTTAGTTTAGGTTTAGGGTCTGGTGTAGACCTATAATTAGTGTCATGGTCAGAATAAGGGTGAAGATTAGGGTTAGGTTTTGGGTTAGGTTTAGAGATAGAATGAGGGCTAGGGTTTGGACTAGTAATAGGGTTAGTGTTTGATTTAGGCTAAGGATTACTATTAGGACTAGGGTTAGCATTATGGATAGGGTTTGGCTTAGGATAAGGGATAGGGTTACAGCTAGGTTTAGAGCTAGGTATAGGGTTAGGGTTAAATCTTGTTTTAGGGCTCAGATTAGGGCTATTTTTGTTTTTGGGTTAGGGCTAGGGTTAGGACTATAGCTAATGTAAGAGCTAGGGTTATTATTAGGGTTAGTTTTAGGGTTAGGTTTTGGGCTAGGAATGGTGTTAGCATTTTCTTTATGGTTAGGGGGATATATATATATATATATATATATATATATATATATATATATATATATATATATATATAGCTAAGGTTAGTGTTTGGATATGAGTCATTGTAAGGGTTAGTTTTAGTTCTAGGACATAAATTTGAGCTAGGGTTATGGCTAGTTGTAGGGTTAGGGTTTGATTTAGGTTAGGTTTAGGTTTAGGGTAATGGCTTGGTTTTGTTTTAAGGCTAGGGCTAGGGTTAGGGTTAGTTTTATGATTAGTGATAGTGTTCAGCTAGTGGTAGGGTGAGGTTTAGGCTTAAGGTTAGGGTTAAATTTAGAATTATGGTTTGATTTAAGGTTAGGGCTAAGGTTAGGGCTAGTGTTAGGGTTACAGTAATGGACAGGTTTAGAAATAAAAATAGGGCTAGGTTGAGAGTTAGAGGTATTCTTAGGGCTAGAGTTAGGGATTTGCTTAGGGTTCGGGCTAAATTAGGGCTAGATTAGCACTAGGTTTAGGTTTAGGGTTAGACACATTTTTAGGGCTAGAATTAGGGTTAATGTTAGTGTTAGGGTTATGGTGAGTTTTAAGTGAAAGGGTGAGGTTATGGCTAGGTTCAGGGCTAGGGAGAGGGTTAAAATTAGGTATAGGAAAAGGGTGAGTGTTCAGGTTAGGATTAAGGCTAGGATTAGGGCTAGGATGAGGGCTAGGGTTTATGTTGGGGTTAGAGCTAGGATTAGGGCTAGGGCTAATGTCAGGTCTAAGGTTATGGTTAGGAATAGTGTAAACTTTAGGTTTACTGTTAGGTCTAGTGGAAAGTTAGGTTTAGAGTAAAGGTCAGGTTTAGAGCTAAGTGTATTATTAAGGTCAGACTCCAGTTTAGGGTTTGGTTTAGGATAAGGTTTAGGGTTAGGCCTCAAATTAGCATTAGGGTTAGGTTTCTAACCTAAACTTATCCTTAACTCTAACCTGACATCAAAATCTATTACCTACACCCTAATGATAACCATAGCCCTAACCCTAACACTAACTATGACCATAACCCTAGCACTAACCTTACCCTAGCACTAACCCTAGATCTAACCCTGAACCATTTCCAAAACCTAATCCTAACTCTAACCCTCGCTCGCTCTAACCCTGACCCTAAACCTAATTCAAGCCCTAATCCTAACCATAACCCTAGCCCTAACCCTAGGTCTAACCCTATAAATTACCCTAATGATACCATAACACTAATGCTAACTCTAGGCCTAACCCTAAACTTATCACAAACCAAAACCATATCTATTACTCTAAACCTAAACTGAATCCTAATCCTAACCATATCCATTACCCTAACCCTAACTCTAACATTAATGCTAATTTGAGCCCTAAACCTAAACCTTATCCTAACCCAAACCCAAAGCCTGACCATGACCCTAATAATATGCCTAGCTCTAAACCTGACCTTTTCTCTAAATGCAACACTTAAAGTTGACCTAGCCATAAACCTAACCCTAAGACTCTCCCTAACTGTAAACCTAGACCTGACATTAGCCATAACCCTAATTCTTGCACTAAACCTAACACAAAACCTATCCCTAATCCTAGTGTTAAACCCAGCCTTAATCAAAACCCAAACCATCATCCTAGCCCTGACCCTAAAGCTAATCATAAAACTAGTCCTAACCTTAACAATAGCACTAAAACAAAACTGAGCAACAGGCCTAACACTAAACCTTAACTTAAACCAAACACTAGCACTACACCTAGAACTAACCCTAGCCCTAATTCAAGTCCTAATCCTAACCTTAAATATAACCCGGAACCTGACTCATATCCTAACACTCATCCTAGCTCTAAAGAGCACCCTAAATTAAACCTAACCCTAACAGTAACCCTAGCCCTAAATTCGAGTCCTAAAACTAACCATAAAACTAACACTGACCTGACTCATATCCTAACACTATCTCTAGCTATAAATATCAATCTAACTTTAAACCTAACCCTAACACTGACCTACCCCTAACCTAACCATAAAACTAATCCTAATTGTAACCCTAGTTCTTATATTTGTCATTGCCCTAACCCTAGTCTTAAACCTCACACAAAAACTAGCCCTAATCTGAGTGTAGCTAAAACTAGCTTTAACCCTAACCAAAACCATAACCCTAGCCCTAAACCTAGGTCTAACCCTATCCATTACCCTAAGGAAAACCCTAAACTTAATGGTAACCCTAGACCTATTCCTAATTCTTAGGCTAAACAAATATTAACCCTATAAATAGTCCTAACCCTAGATCTAATTCTAGCTCTAACCCTTACCAAAACCCTAAACCTAACCATGACCATTATTCTGACCATCACACAAACCAGAGGTCTAAACCTGACCATAACCCTAAACCAAACACTAACACTAGCCCTACTGGTAACCTTATACCTAAACCTAACCCTACCATTATCCCTAGATCTAAACCTAATTCAAAATTTAGCCTTAACTTTAGCTCTAGACCTAAAGAAAAACCTAGCCTTAGCCTTCACAATAACCCTTAACCTAACCCAAACACAACTTCTACCTCTGGATCTAAACCTAGTCCTAATTCTGGCCATAACCCTAACCCAAACACTGTCCCTTTCTGTAACACAAATCCAAGCTCTAAATTTTATACTAACCCAAAATCTAGCCATAACCCTAACTCTAGGTCTTACATTACATATATCCCTAATGTTAGCCCTGAACCTCACACAAAACCTAGCTCTAAGTGTAACCCTAACCCTAACCCTAGACCTAACCCTAACCCGAACCCTTGACTTAACCCTAGCTCAAACACTAACCTTTGCCAAAAAATTAATCTAGACCTAACCCCAACCCTAATCCTAGTCCTAATACTAACCATAACCAAGGCCAAACCTGGTTCTAACTCTATCCATTACCCTAAACAAAACCCTAACCCTAATGCTAAACCTAGCTCTAAACTTAACCCTAACCCTAAAACTAGATGTCACACTAACCCTAACCATTGCACTAGCCCTAAACATAGCTCAAACCCTAATGCTTACCCTAAACCTAGCATTAACACTAACCCTAGGCTTAACCCTAACCCTAACCTTAGCCCTGATCCTAACCATAACCCTAGCCCTAAACCTATCTATTACCCTAAACATAAGCCTAATCCAAATGCTAACCCTAGGCCTAACTCTAAACCTATCTCTAACACTAAATCTATCCATTTCCTAAAACTAACCGGAACACTAAACCTAACCTTATTAATTACTCTAACCCAATCCCTAACCCTAATGCTAAATCAAGCCCTAAACCTAATCCATAACCTAAACCAAACCCTAAACAAGACAAGTACCCTAACAATACACCTAGCTTTAACCTGGACCCTTTCCCGAAACCTAACCCTTACAATGGACCTAGCCATAAACCTAACCTTAACACTATCCCTAAGCGGAACCCTAACTGACATTATCCATAGACCTAATTCTCGCCCTAAACGTAACACAAACCCAAGCACTCATTGGAGCCCTAAACCTAGCCTTAATCCTAACCTGAACCTAACCTTAGCCCAATCCCTAATTTCAACCGGCGCCCTAGTTCTGAACCTAGGTATAACCACATCCCTTCCCCTAACACTAACCTTAACCCTAATGCAACACTAACACTAACGCTAACCCTATCCCTAACCCTAGCTCTAATCCTAGCCCTAATTTAATGCTAATCATAACCCTAACTCTAACCCTACCCCTAAGACTAACTCTAACTCTCGCCCTAGACCTATTTCTAGTACTAACTGTGTTACCATAACCCTAACACTAGCCCTAAACTAAACCCTAAACCTATCCCAAGTCCTAGCCCTAGATCTAATCATAACTCTAAATATAACCCTAACCCTAAGCCTGAGCCTCACCCTACCACTAGCCCTAACACTATTGCTAATCCTAAAACTAGTTCTAAACCTAGCTGTAGCTCTAAAACAAAACTGAGCCCTAGCCCTAACCCTAACACTAACCTAACTGTAATCTCAGACCTGACATTAGACCTAGCCCTAATTCTTGCCCTAACCCTTGCCGCAGTCTGGCTGGGCACAAAATCACGAGCCACTCAAGCAGGAACAAACTTTGTATCTGAACTCCACCAGCACACTCCACATACGCTCTAGGGTAAAAATGCTGAACCACGCCACGTGGCCCACTACTCCATCAGGCAAATCCCTCCTCTGGAAATCCCTCCTACTGCACTTCCCCAACCAATGGGAACTCTCAGGGAGTCCCGCTAGAGCTCCAAAGTAGCAGGCAGAGGCATACATCAGGGGTCTAATATCCAATTGAATGCAGATCTTAACATAATCATATCATCTCAATGGCTTGCTGGCATCACCTTTCAACCAAAAATGCCATGCGTCATTCCTACTTGGCTATGGCTCTCAGCATCTCCCCCCTTTTGTTTAATTAAGCAACAAGCAATGTGGCTTAGGGACCGTGCCTGTTAGGTTGTCCAATACAACATATGGTCCTTACCCATCATCGGATGAGATGACCTCTAGGCGTCAGCCTCCTGTCTTAGGTTGGTACCACTGCAATTGGATCATACCCGTCACTGACTACCGGTCCAGCATACAGCCATACTTGTGGATAGGCCTATGCACCAGTGGGGGGGTGAGGTTCTTTGCCTCACCTCTGTTGGCCCCCAAATTTGGCCTTTGAACCAGTGGGGGGGGTGAGGTTCTTTGCCTCACCTCTGTTGGCCCTCAAATTTTAGACCATCACTAGCAGAAGGGAGGAGGATACAGAAATGCCACGACACCAAACCAATTGATGGCTCCTTTGGAAAAATTGTACCACCGGTGACACCATTAGCAAAGATACGCCAGCACTACCACAATTCGCTGTACCCACAGATAGTTCACAACATATACAAGTGATAAGTTCACAATGTATACAAGTGATACATAGTCCAGGCAAATTCTGCAAGCAGTTCAAAGTGGAGGAATCTATCAATATGTCCATTTCCTCCCAAAGTAAATTGACTCCTTGATTGAGCATTACTTGTTGAGTTATTATTCATTGATGCATCAGTTTATACAGTGTACTGTGATAGCTATTGAAGAAGCTGTAGTTTGGTTTCATCTTTGTCTTCACCAGCACTTGGATGAAGATAGGAATTCTGGCAGTGATGCAAAAAAAATTATGTAACATTCCAACAGGTACTAAGAAAACAATTTTCTGAACAATTTATATTATCCTGAACAGAATTATTAAATATAATGAAAAGGAAAGGTGAATGTAAACAAACAGATCTGTTAACCTCCTTATTTGTTCACATATTAAAACAATCCTCAACAGCTGTATACCCAATTTAAATTAAACCCTCCCCTTCTGCTTGTAGCAGATTATTTTGGTGTTTGTGTAAAAACCACTATGGTCGTTATTTAAATTAAACAAAAGGGGGGAAATGTTAGGGTCTGTAAAAAAGTCAAGATGGTGCCTGGCATTTTGCCAGAGGGAGTGGTTTGTGAAGTAACTCCAGTGAGCCATTAAGTTTGGAGATTCCTTATTGGTTGACTTCTGTATCTAGTTTATGTTAATTAAGATAAGCTGTGTGGAATATATATATACCCCTCCTGTCCTACAATAAAAGGCTCCCACTCCTGCAGTATCAATCTACACAAGTTGCTTGTCACCAGCTGGTTATTTTGCTGCAGCCTGACTGCAGCAACCCTTACACAAAACCTAACCCTAAACCTACCCATAACTCTAGCCTTATCTATCCCTAACCCTAAAACTTACACTGACCTTGACTCTGACCCTAACACTAACCCTATTTCAAATCATCACTCTAATCATAACCTAACCCTAACACTAGACCTAGCCCTAACCCTAACCCTAAAACAAGCCCTAATCGTAACCCTAGTTCTTATAATAGCCATAGCCCTACCCTAACCCTAACCTAATCTAAAACCTAGACCTAACCCTAATCCTAACACTAAATTTAACCCTAACGTAGCTCTAAACCTAATCCTAACCCTAGCCTTAATCCTAATCATAACCCTAGCCCTAACTCTAGCTCTAATCCTATCAATTACCTTAACCCTAAACCTAACCGTAATACTAATCCTAGGATAACCATAACTCTATCCATAACCCTAACCCTATTCATTACCATAAACCTAAACTGAACCCTAAACCTAACCATATCCATTATCATAACCATAAACATAATCCTAACCTAATTTGAGCCCTAACCCTAAAACTTAATCTAAACAAACCCTAACCATTACCCTGACCCTAATAATACCCCTATCTCCAAAAGTGAACCTAACCCTCAACATAACCATTACACTATACATAGCCATAAAACTAACCCTGAAACTATCCCTAACCATAACCCTAGACCTAACATTAGCCCTAGGCCTTATGTTAGCCCTTATGCTAAAAAATAAAGCCCTTATCCTGGCCCTAAAACTATCCTTAATCTGAACCCTAACCCTGTCACTAGGCCTAACCCTAAAGTGAACCTTCACCCTAGACCTTAACCTAGGTATAATATTATAACGAACCTTAAACCTAATTCTAAACCTAGCCCTAAACCAAGGCCTCGCCCTAATACTAAACCTAGCTCTAATCCTAGACCTAATTTAGCCCTAAACCTAAATCTAATCATACCCCTAACCCTAAGACTAACTCTAACTCTTGCCCTAGGCCTAGCCCTAGTTCTAAATTTTCCCCTTACCATGATCCAAAGCCTAGCCCTAACCCTAGTCCCAAACTTAGCCCTAGCCATAAACCTATATCTAACCCTCACTCTAAGTCTAAACCTAACCTAAAACCTAAACCTCACCCTAACACTAACCCTAATCCTAATGCTAATTTGAAAACTATCCCTCACCATAGACATAGCATTCAAGCAAAACTGAGCTACAGCTCTAATCCTAAACCTTAACCTAAACCAAACCCTAACACTATGCCTAGCCCTTACCCTAGCCCTAATTTAAGTCCTAAACCTCACTGTACAACTAATAATGACCCTAACTCTGATCCTAAAACTAACCTTAGATCTAAACATCAACCTAATGCTAAACCTAACCCGAACAGTAAACCTAGCCCTTACCCTAATCCTAAAACTAGCCCTAATCATAATGCCAGGTCTTACATTAACAATAGTCCTAAACCTAACACCAATTTTAGCCTTAATGTGAACCCTAACCCTAGCTTTAACCCTAATGCTAACACTAACCCTAACCTTAACCCTAGCTCTAACCCTATCCCGTACCCTATGCCAACCCTCACCCTAATGGTACCCTAGTCCTAACCCTAATCCTTAGCCTACCCCAAACCCTAACTCTATTACTAGTCCTATCCCTAGGCCTCATTCTATGTCTAACCCTAAGCCAAACCCTAAGCCTAGCCCTGATCTTTATTCTGACCTTAAAACTAACCCTAGGTCTAAGCCTGACCCTAACCCTAAACCAAACACTAACACTAGCCCTATAGGTAAACGTATAACAAAATCTAACCATAACATTAACACTAGACCTAAACTTAATCCTAAATATAGCCATAACTCTAGCCATAGCCCTAAACAAAAACCTAGCTACAGCACTAACAATAACCATTAATCTATCACAATGACTAACAATACCCCTAGAACTAACCCTAGTAAAATTGTGCTCCTAACTGTAAATCCAATGCTAACCTGAACACTGACCCTTACCCTAACACAAACACTAGCTCTAAAGCTTATACTAACCCAAACTTTCCCTAACACTAGACCTATCCATAACCCTAACCTTAAAACTAGCCATAACCATAATCCTAGTTCTTACATTACCCATACTCCTAACACTAGCCATAAACCTCCTCCCAAAACCTAGCCCTAAATGTAGCTCTAAAACTACCTCTAAGCCTAATCCTAACCTTAGTCCTAGCCCTAACCCTCACACTTGCCTTGCCTAATATCATAGAAATTTGAAGAAAACTAGGGCCACTCTGGAGCTCTCTGAGCAGATGGAAGGCTTGGCTGTGTTCTTGCTCTTGGTTCACTGGGAAGTCGGAAGTCTCGGCCACACATGAGCTCTCTGCACAGAAGGAAGTCTCAGCTGCACATGTGCTCTCAGCTCAGACGGAAGTCTCAGCCATGTGTTTGCTCTTGGTGCAGAGGGAAGTCTTGGCTGCTGTTTCACTCTTGACTCAGACAGAAGTCTCCGCTGTGCAGGCGATCTAGGCGCAGAGGACAGGTAGCACAGAACACAGAGGCTTTGCTTGTGAGTCATCAGGCAAAGCTTTGGACATGGCTAAAGGTCACCCCAGCACCACCTACCTCACCAAACACCCTACACAGGTAACAGATGGAATGCATCTTGGAAAACCTTACTCACCATCTGTCAGTGACCGTGGCTACCAGCTGAGTTCTGCGGCTGCTCAGGTACCCGGTTTCCAACTCCCCTACCTCCAGCTGTGATAACTAAAGATTTTTCTCACAAGATTTTTTTTGGGGGGAGGAGCAATCAATGCAGAACAGCAACTGTACAGGTACCTGGTTTCCAACTCAGAGACTAAGAGTAGGGAGGCTCCATGTAGAAGCTCAAGCACTCTCAAATTGGCTACCTCCACCACCCTTAGCACAGAGACTCAAGCTAGGAATAGACAACTCAACCTACTGGAAGAAAACAGAGTTCTGAGAGACTTTTCTATTCTCGCTCTTTTCATCTATTCTCCTCTACCCTTCCCCCTCTGGCCCTCACAATCTCAACATATGTGAAACCAAGAACTTTGCATGAAATTGGACTTTAAGAACTGAATCAGCAGAATTGCTTAATATAGAGGAATTGCATAGGCCCACCTCACACCCTTTTATATTATTTTCATTCTCCCTATCTTTCTTTCTTGTTTTTTTTTCTTCTTTTTTCTTCCTCCCTCTATCCCACTTTCAACCTCCCAACTTTTAGTATTTATACATAGGGTAATATTATGAATACTGATAATAAATTTGAATTTATACATTCTTCTATAAATTACCCTTGTCTATTCATTTCAGTTCTCCTCCAATTTACTAAGATAGATTATTCTCATACCCTCACTCCTTTCCACCTTAACATAGCATATTACCCCTGATCATCAGTTCTCATCAGTTTATGAAACTAATGACTATATTCTAAATAATAATTGAAGCCAACATCTATAGATATGGAATCTAAATATAAATGTATTTATAATGGTTTGGCTTAGGCTTCAGGTTAGGGTTAGGTTTAGAGTTAGGATTTGATCTATGGTTAGGGCTAGGACTAAGGATAGGGCAAGGTTTAGGACTAGGTTCAGGGTTAGGGTTAGGGTTATGGTAAGGGATAGGGTTAGAACTAGTGATAGGCTAGTTTGAGAGTTAGAGTTAGTCGTAGGGCTAGGGCTAGGGTTATGTTTAGGGATAGGGTTAAATTAGGGCTAGGTTTAGTATTAGTTTGAGACCTCAGGTTAGGTTTATAGTTAGGGTTATATGTAGGGTAAGGGAGTGGGTTATAGCTAAGTTTTGGGGTAGGGCGAGGGTTAGTATTAGGGTTAGGGCTAGGGTTAGGTTTAGGGTTATGATTAAGGAAGTCTTAGGGCTAGAATGAAGGCTAATGTTTGTGTTAGGGTTAGGGCTAGTATTAGGGCTAAGGCTAATGCCACGTCTAGGGTTGTAGTTAGGGATAGATTTAGTGTTAGGTTTATGGCTTGGTCTAGTGTAAGGGTTAGGTTTAGGGTAAGGGTTAGGGTTAGAGCTAGGGTTATTATTAGTACCAGGTTCAAATTTAGGGTTTGGTTTATGTTAGAGGTAAGGTTTAGGGCTTGAATTAGCATTAGGTTTAGGGTGAGGGTTAATGACAGAGTTAGGTTTAGGGTTTAGATGTGGTTTAGTGTAATGGATAGGGTTAAGGTTAGGCCTAATGTTTAGCATAAGGGTTAGGGTTATCATTAGGGTAATGGATAGGGTTAGACCTAAGATTAGGGCTAGGGATATGTATAGGATTAGGGCTTTTTTTAGGTTAGGGTTAGGTTTAAGTTTAGGGTTAAAGCTAGATTTAGGACTCACATTAATGCTAGGTTTTGGGTGGGGTTATGGCTAGGGTTAAGGATACGTGTAATGTATGAAGTAGGGTTATGGTTAGCACTAGTTATAGGGTTAACATTAGGGATAGGTCTAGTGTTAGGGTTAGGTTTATGGTTATGACAATATTTAGAGCTAGATTTAGTGTTAGGTTCAGAGTCAGTGTCCTTATTACTTTTCAGGTTAGATTTAAGACTGGAATCAGAGATAAGTGTAGGACTACTTGTAAAGTTAGGGTTTGGTTTAGGTTAAGGGTTAGGATTAGGGCTGTGACTCGGTTTTGTTTTAGGGCTAGTGGTATGGTTAGGGCTAGTTTTAGGATTAGTTTTAGGGTTAGGGCTAGTGTTAGTGTGAGGTTTAGGCTTAGGTTTAGGGTTAGATTTAGAGTTAGGTTTAGATCTAGGGTTTGAGCTAGGGTGAAAGATAGGACTAGGGTTAGGGCTAAGTTTAGGGCTAGGTTTAGGGTGATGGTAAGGGATTGGTATAGAACTCGCTATAGGGCTAGGGCGAGAGTTAGAGTTAGTCTTAGGGCAAGGGTTAGTGTTATGGTTAGGCCTAGGTTTAGGGCTAGGGTTAATATTAGGTTTAGGTTTACAGTTAGGTTTAGGGTAAGGTTTGGGATTACAGCTAGTTTTATGGCTAGTGTGAGGTTTACAATTAGGGTAAGTGTTAGGTTTATGATTAAGGTAAAGTTTATGTCTAGGATATGGGCTAAGTTTTTGTGTTAGGTGTACGAGTAGGATTAGAGCTAGGGCAAAAGTAAGATCTAGGGTTACAGTTAGGGATAGTTTATGGTTAGGTTTATAACTAGGTCTATTTTAAGGGTTAGGTTTATGGTTAGTGTAAAGTTTAGAGCTAGGGTATTATTAGAGTTAGGGTCAGGCTTAGGGTTTTTGTTAGGTTAAGGTTTAGGTTTTGGGCTCGAATTAGCATTATTGTTAAGGATAGTGTAATGATAGGTTTAGGGTTCAGGTTAAGTGTTGAGTAATTTATAGGGTTAAGTTTAGGTATAGTTTTAGGTTTTTGCCTATGGTTAGCATAAGGGTTAGGGTTATCATTAGAGTAATGGTTAGGTTAGAGCTAGGGTTAGGGCTGGGATTCTGCTACGGACTAGGTCTAGGCTTAGGCTTAGGCTTAGGCTTAGGGCTATGGTTAGGATTTGGATTAGCTTTAGGGTTAAAGCTAGGGTAGACCTTGGATTAGGGCTAGGTTTTGCAATAGGGTAGGGCTACAGCTAATGTAAGAACTTGCTATGATTCAGGCTAGTTTTAGGGTTAATGTTAAGGCTAGGTATAGTTTTAGAGTTAGGTTTAGCATTGGGGTCGTGTTTAGAGCTAGGGTTACTGTTAGTGTCAGGGTCAGTGTTCAGGTTAGTGTTATGGTTAGAATTAAATCCAGAATTAGGTCTAGGGGAAGAATTACTGTTTGGCTTAGGCTAAGGTTATTGTTAGGGCTATGTCTAGGTTTTTCATTAGGTCTAGTGTTCGAGTTATGGCTAGATTTATGATTAGGTTTAGGTCTAGTGCTAGTGTTAGGGTTAGGTTTAGGTATAAGTTAACAGGGCGGGTTACTATTAGGGTTCAGTTTAGGGTTAAGTTCAGGTTTAGATTTACAATTAGTTTTAGGGTCAGAATAAGGGTCAGGGTTAGGGTTAGGATTTGGTTTATGGTTAGAGCTAGAATGAGTGCTAGTGTTAGGACTAGTAATGGGGTTAGCGTTTGTGTTAGGTTAAAGATTAGGGTTAGCATTAGGGTTAGGGCTTGGAATAGAGCAAGAGTTAGGTTAAAGCTAGGTTTAGGGCTCAGATTAGGGCTAGTTTTGTGTTAGGTTTAGGGTTAGGCAACGGCTAATGTAAGAACTAGTGTTACAAAAAGGGTGAACTTTGGGGTTATGGTTAGGGGTTAAACATCTAGTGTTAGGATTAGGTTTAAGGTTAGGGTGATGTTTAGAGCGAGTGTTAGTGTTAGGTTAATAATCAGGGTCAGAGTTAGTTTTAGAGTTAGGGTTAGGATTCCAAATAAGGCTAGGGTTATTGTAAGGGTTTGGTTTAAGGTTAGGGTGGTGTTTAGAGCAAGAGTGGGTCTTAGGATATGAGTCAGAGTCAGGGTTAGTATTCAGGTTAAGGTTAGAACTCAAATTAGGGCTAGGGTGAGGTCTAGCTGTAGTATTAGGATTTGGTTTAAGTTAAGATTTAGTGTTAGGGCTATTACTCAGTTTTGTTTTACTGCTAGGGTTAGGGTTAGGGTTAGTTTCATGAGTAGTGTTAGGGTTAGTGCTAGTATTAATGTTAGGCTTAGGCTTAGGATTAGTGTTCGAGTTAGAGTTAGAGTTGGATCTAGGGTTAGGACTAGAAATAAGGATTAGGCAAGTGTTCTGCCTAGATTTATGGCTATGTTTAGGGCTAGGGTTAGGGTTAAGTTAAGGGATATGGTTAGAACTAGGGATAGGGCTAGTGTGAGAGTTAAAGTTTGTCTTAGGTCTTTGGTTAGTGTTAGAATTATGAATAGGGTTAAATTAGGGCTATGATTAGGGGTAGGGTTACTGTTCAGCATAGGTCTAGTGTTTTTAGGGTTAGGGTTAGGATTAAGATTAGGCTAAGGGATGGTGTTTTAACTAGGTTTAGTGGGAGGGTGAGTGTTAGAATTAGGTTAGGGTTATGGTTAAGGATAGTGTTATGATTAGGGCTAGGTTTAGGGCTAGGATGAGGGCTAGGGTTTGTTTTATGTTTAGGGCTAGGATTAGGGCTAGGGCTAATATCAGGTCTTGGGTTATGGTTAAAGATAGTTTTAGTGTTAGGTTTATGGCTACATGTAGTGTAAGGGTTAGTTTAAGGGTTAGGGTCAGGTTTATAGCTAGAACTATTTTTACAGTCAGGCTCTGGGTTAGGGTTTGGGATAGGTTAAGTTTTAAAGTTAGGGCTCAAATTAGCATTAGGGTTAGTGTTATGTTAATGATAGGGTGAGGTTTAGAGTCTAGGTTTTGGTTAGGGTAATGGAATGGGTTAGGATTAGGGATAGGGTTAGGTTTAAGACTAGGTTTAGCATTAGAGTTAGGGTCCTGTTTATGGCAATGGATAGGGTTAGACCTAGGTTTAGGGCTAGGGTTATGTTTATGATTAGGGCTAGGGTTAGTTTTGGATTAGGGTTAAAACTTGGGTTATGGCCCAGATTAGGTCTAGGTTTTGTGTTAACTCAGTGCTAGAGTTAGGGTTATGGCTAATGTAAGGACCAGGTTTATGTTTTAGGCTATATTTGGGGTTAGAGTTAGGGCTATGTCTAGTCTTAGGTTTAGGTTTAGGATTAGGGTTATGTTTACAGCTAGAGTTAGTGTTATGGTCAGAGTCAGGGTTAGGGTTAGTTGTATTGTTTGGATTAAAACTCAAATTAGGGCTAGGGTTAGGGTAATGATTTGGTTTTGGTTAAGGATTAGGGATATCGTTCTGTGTAGTTCTAGGGCTAGGGCTAGTGTTAGGACTAGTTTTAGGATTAGCATTAGGGTTAGGGCTAGTGTGAGAGTTAAAATTAGTGAAAGGGCTAAAATTAGATTTAGGGTTTCAGATAGGGTTAAATTAGGGCTAGGATGAGGACTAGGGTTAGTGTTTAATTAAGCCCTAGCGATAGGGATAGGGTTAGGTTTAAGTTTAGGATAATGAATGGTGTTTTAGCTAGGTTTAGATGTAGGGTGAGGGTTAGAGTTAAGGTTAGAGCTAGAGTTGGAGTTAAGGTTATGATTAAGGCTAGGGTTAGGACTAGGATGAGGGATAGTGTTCATTTTAGATTCAGGGCTAGGATTAGTGCTAAGTCTAATATCATGTTAGGGTTAGGTTTAGGTTTACCATAAAAGTTAGGTTTTGAGCTAGGGTTAGGGCTATGTTTAAGGTTAAGTCTAGGGATAGGATTATGGTAGGTTTAGGCTTAGGGTGGTGTTTTGAACTAGGTGAGTGTTAGGATATAAGTCAGGTAAAGGTTTAATTTTAAGATTATGTTTAGGACTTGAATTAGGGCTAGTATTAGATCTAGGTGTAGTGCTAAGTTTTGGTTTAAGATAAGGTTTGTGTTAGGCCTGTTGCTCGGTCTTGTTTTAGTGCTATGATTTGGGTTAGTGCTAGTTTTATTATTAGCTTTATGGTTAGGGATAGGGTTATGGTTAGGTTTAGGATTAAGGCTAGATTTAAGGCTAGGATTAGGGTTAGGTTTTGTGTTAGGTTTAAGGTAACAATTAGGGCTAGGACTAATGTCAGGTCTAGGTTTATAGTTACTGGTATTTTTAGGATTACGTTTATGGCAAGGTCAAATTAAAGTGTTAGTTTTAGGGAAAGGGTCAATTTAAGATGTGGGGTATTATTAGGGTCAGGGTCAGGCTTTGGTTTTGGGTTAAGTTTTAGTGTTAAGGCTCAAATTAGCATTAAGTTTAGAATTAGGATTAGGGTAATGGATAGTGTTAGGTTTAGGGATAGGTTCGGTTTAAGGTAATGGATATGGTTAGGGTTTGTGATAGGTTTAGGGTCAGGCCTAGGGTTAGCATTAAGGTTATAGTTATCGTTAGGGTAATTTATAGGTTTAGACCTAGGGTTAGTGCTAGGACAATGGTTAAGATTAGGGCTAGAGTTAGCGTTAGGGTCAGGGCTAGGGCGAGGGTTACACTTAGGATTAAGTTTAGTGTACGGTTTAGGGTTTGAGCTAGGAATTTTGCTATGGCTAAGATTAATTTATGGTTTGGCCTAGGGTTATGGTCATGGTTAGTGTAAAGGTTAGGGCTAGGGTTATCATTAGTGTTAGGGTAATAGGTTTAGATGTCAGGTTAAAGATAGTTTTAGGTTTAGGTTAGCATTATCTTTAGGTTTAGGTTTAGGGTTAGTAATTTGAGCTATCTTAGGTTTAGGGTTAGTGTTAGGTTACATTCACTGTTATTTCTAGGGTTAGGTTTATGTTTAGGGTTAGGGTAGGCTTAGCTTTTGGTCTAGTGTTATTATTAGGGTTAAGTTTAGGGTTAGAGTAATGGATAGAGTTCAAGCTAGGGTTAGGGCTTGGGTTAAGGTTAGGATTAAGGCTGGGATTAGGTTAAGAGTTTGACCTTGGGCTAGATTAGGGTTAGATTAAGTGTAAGGGTAAGGAATGAGCTAGGTTTAGGGCTAGGTTAAGGGATAGGTTTACAGTCTGGGCTAGGGTAGATTTACAGTTAGGTTAAGGGCTAGGATAGCATTACTTTTAGGGTTATTGTTAGTATAATGGATAGAATTAGAGCTAGGGTTTGGGCTACGGTTAGAGTTAGGATTAGGACTAGAATTAGGGTGAGGTTTAGGGTTTGGGCTAGGGTTATTTTATGGTAAGGTTTAGTGTTTGAGCTAGGGTTAGGGCTAGAACGAGGTTTAGGGTTAGGTTTAGGGCTAAGTTTAGGTTTAGAGTTATGCTTTGGGTTAGGTTTAGGGCTGTAATTAGGGCTAGGTTTTGTGTGACGTTAAGGGCTACAGTTAGGTATATGGGTAATGTAAGCGCTAGAGTTATGGTTATGGCTATATTTAGAGTTCATCTAGTGTTAGGGTTAGTTTTTGGCATAGAATAAGGTTTCGAGCTAGGTTTTTTGTTAGGGTAAATGTCAGGTTTCAGGTTAGGATTAGGTTTAGGACATGGTCCAGAATGAGGACTAGGGTTAGGTCTAGGGGTAGAGTTAGTGTTTGGATTAACTTAAGGGTTATTGTTAGGCTAATGCTAGGGTTATGGCTATATTTAGGATTAGGTTTAGGTCTAGTGCTAGTGTTATTGTTAGGTTTAGGTTTAGGGTTAATGGTAGGGCTGGTGTTAGTTTTCGGATAAGGGTTAGGGTCAGGTTTGAACCTGGGTTTAGTGTTAGGATCAGAATTAGGGTCAGGGTTAGAGTTAGGGTTTAGGTTAAGTTTAGAGCTAGAATGAGGGTTAGGATTAGGACTAGTAATAGAGTTAGGGTTTGGGGTAGGCATAGAATTAGGGTTAGGACTAGGGTAGCAATAGGGTGAGGTTTGACTAAGTGTAAGAAATAGAGTTAAAACTAGGATTAGGACTAGGGATAGGGTTAGGGTTAGGGCCAGAGTTAGGATTAGGGTTAAATCTAGGGTTAGACCTTGGATTTGTTATGGCTAGGTTTTGTGTTACGTTTAGGACTATGGCTAATTTAAGAACTCACATTACGATTAGGGCTAGTTTTAGTGTTAGGTTTAGGCGAGGTCTAGTGTGAGGAATAAGTTTAAGGATAGGTTGATGTGTAGAGCTAGGGTTAGTGTTAAGGTCAGAGTCAGTGTTTGTATTCTAGGGTTAGGGTTAGGATTCGAATTAGGGCTACATTTAGGACTACCTGTAGTGTTAGGATTTGCTTTATGTTAAGGGTTAGGTTCAGTGAAATGGCACGGGTTTTGCTTGATAGCTAGGGCTTTGGTTGGGGCTAGTTTTCAAATTAGCGTTAGAGTTACAGCTAGTGTTAGTGTGTGGTTTAGGCTTAGGGTTAGGGTTATATTTAGAGTTAGGGTTATTTCTAAGTTTAGGGCTACAGCGAAGGGTAGGACTAGGGTTAGGGCTAGGATTTGAGTTATTATGAGGGATAGGGTGCTCCATATGCACACAATACACACACACACACACACACACACACACACTGTTTTTTCCATAACTCACTTCTTTTATAAAATATATATTATTTTAGTTATACATGGACACAATATCTTTGTTTATTTTTATGTGGTGCTGAGGATTGAACCCAGTGCCTCACATGTATGAGGCCAGCACTCTGCCACTGAGCCACAATCCCAGCCCTCATGAGCATTAGGAAAATACTAAAATTAAACAGAGACGAGTGGTGGGAGGGAAAGTGAGAGAGAAGGGAAACTGTATGGAAATGTAAGGAGACCCTCATTGTTACACAAAATTACATATAAGAGATGGTGAGGGGAAAGCGGGGAAAGAACAAGGGAGAGAATTGAATAACAGCAGATGGGGTAGAGATGGAAGATGGGAGGGAAGGGGAGGGGCGATAGTAGGGGATAGGAAAGGTAGCAGAATACAACAGTCACTAATATGGCATTATGTAAAAATGTGGATGTGTAACTGATGTGATTCTGCAACTTGTATTTGGGGTAAAAATGGGAGTTCATAACCCACTTGAATCAAAAGTATGAAAGATGGTATGTCATGAGCTATGTAATGTTTTGAACAACCAATAAAAAAATTTTAAACTAAAAAAAAATAAGGGATAGGGTTGGAAATAGGGATAGGGCTGGGCCAGAGTTAGAGTTAGTGTAAGGATTAGATTTAGTGCCAATGTTAGGGGTCGGTTTAGGGTTAGGGCCAGGTATAGACCTATGGTTAGTGTAAGGGTCAGATTAAGGGTCAGGGTTAGTGTTAGGGTTTGGGATAGTGATAGAGCTAGATTGAGGATTAGGGTTAGGACTAATAATAGTGTTAGGTTTTGGGTTTGACTAAGAATTAAATTTAGGACAAGGGTAGCTTTGGGGTTATAGTTTGGCTTAGGGTAAGGGATACGGTTAGCACTACTGTTAAGACTAGCGTTAGGGTTAAGGTTATGTCTAGGGTTAGATTTAGGATTAGGGTTAAAGCTAGGGTTAGAGCTTGGGTTAGGTCTAGGCTAGGTTTTGTGTTATCTTTAGGGTATGGCTAATGTGAGAACTAGGGTTACAATTAGGGCTACTTTTAGGGTTAGTGTTATGTCTAAGTTTAGTTTTGGTTAGGTTTAAGTTTAGGGTTATGTTTACGGTAATGGATAGGTTAGGGTTAGCGAATGTGTTAGGGTTAGGCCAAGGGTTAGCATTAGGGTTAGGATTAGGGTTAGGGTTAGGGTAATGGATAAGGTTAGAGCTAGAGTTAGGGCTAGGGTTATGTTAGTGTTATTGTTTGGGTTAGTGTTAGGTTTATGGATATTGCAAGGATTAAATTTAGGTTTAGGTTTAGGGTAAGGGTTAGGACTTGGTTTAGGTTTATAGTTAGGGTTAAAGCTAGGGTTGGGGCTCGCATTAGGGGTAAATTTTGGGTAACATTAGTGCTAGTATTAGGGATACAGCTAATGTTAGAACTAGAGTTATGATTAGGGGTAATTTTAGGGTTATGGTTAGGGCTAAGCCTAGTTTAATGGTTAGGTTTAAGTTCACAGTGATGTTTTGAGCTAGGGTTAGTGTTAGGTTCCGAGTCAGGGTCAGGGTTAGTTTTAGGGATGGGGATAGGATTTGAATTATGGTAGGCTTAGGGCTAGATGTAGGGTTAGGTTTTGGTTAAGGTTAAGGGTTAGGGTTAGTGTTATGGCCCTTATGTTTTAGGGCTAAGGATAAAGTTAAGGGTAGTTTTACAATTAATCTTAGTGTTATTGCTAGTGATAGGGTGAGTTTAGGCTTAGTGGTACATATAGAGTTATGGTTAATTATAAGGTTAGGGCTATGACTAGGGTTAGGGCTAAGGTTAGGTCTAGTGTTTGGGTTACAGTAAGCGATAGGGTTAGAACTAGGAGTAGAGCTAAGGCGATAGGTAGAGTTAGTCTTAAGGCTAGGGTTAGTGTTAAGTTTAGGGCTAAATTATGGCTAGGAATATGTCTAGGATTGGTGTTAAGGTTAGGCCTAGTGTTAGGGCTATGTTTAAGATTAGGTTTATGTTTAGGGGAAGGGATGGGGTTATAGCTAGGTGTAGGGCTAGGGCAATGATTAGAATTAAGTTAAGGTCTAGGGTTAGGTTTGTATTAGAATTAAGGCTAGATTTTGGGTTAGGATGAGGGCTAGGGTTTGTGTTAGGGTTAAGGCAAGTTTTAGGGATTGAGATAATGTCAGGTTTAGGGTTATGGCTAGGGATAGTTATAGGGTTCGGTTCATGGCTAGGTCTAATGTTAAGTTTAGGGTAAGGCCCAGGTAAAGAGTAAGGTGCATTTTTATGGTAAGTGTCAGGTTTTGGGTTTGTGTTAGGTTAATTATTAGGGTTAGGGCTCAAATTAGCATTAGGGTTAGAATTAGGGTTAGGTTTATTGGATAGGTTTAGATTTAAGATTCAGGATAAGATTAGGGTAATTGGTAGGGTTAGGGTTAGTGATTGGGTTAGGGTTAGGCCTAGGGTTTGCATTTGGGTTAGGGTTATTGTTAGGGTAATGAACAGCATTAGATTTAGAGTTAGGGCTAGGGTTTTGGATAGGATTAGGGCTAGAGTTAGCGTTAGGGATAGGACTAGGATTAGAGTTTGGGTTTGGTTTAGGGTACAGGTTAGGTTTTGAGCTAGGGATAGTGTTAGGGTGAGTATTAGGTTTAGGATTATGTCTAGGGTTAGATTTACGGTTAATGTTAGGGTTAGTTTTAGGGTTAGGGCAAAGGTTATCTTTAGAGTTAGGTTAATGGTTAGGGTTAGATGTTAGGTTATTTTTAAGGGTAGTTTTAGGTTTAGGGTTTGTGTTAATATTAGGACTAAGATTATCATTTGAGTTAGGGTAATGGATAGGGTTAGATGTCAGGTTAGGTTAAGGGGTAGTTTTAGGTTTAGGGTTAGTGTTAGGATTTGGGCTAGGGTTAGAGTTTGATAAGCGTTAGGGTTTTATCTAGGGTTAAGGCTATGATGAGGGTTGGGTTTAGGGTTAGGTCTATTATTAGGTTTAAAATTAGGATTAGAGCTAGTGTTATCATTAGGGTTAATGTTCTGTTTAGGGTATGGATAAATTTAGAGATAGTATTAGGGCTAGTGTTAACATTATGATTAGGGCTAGGATTAGGATTTGGTTTAGGGATAGGGATAGGGTTATGTTTAGGGTTCAGTTTTGGGTTTTATCTAGGGTTAGGTCTAAGACGAGGTTCAGGGTTAGCATGAGTGTTAGGCTTACGATAAGGGATAAGGTTAGGTTAGGGTTAGGGTTACGCTTTGGGCTAGATTTAGGCCTAGGATTAGGGCTAGGTTTGTGTTAGGTTTAGAGCTAGTTTTAGTGGTATGGTAATGTAAGGGTTATGTTTACGGTTATGGCTAGTTCTAGTGTTAGGTTTAAGTTTCGGTTAGCATCAGTTTTATAGCTAGGTTTAATGTTATGTCAGGGTCTGTGTTTGGATTAAGGTTAGGATTAGGGCTAGAGCCAGAATTAGGATTGGTTAGGTCTAGAGGTAAGGTTAGTGTTTGGCTTAGGTTAAGGGTTATCATTTGAGCCAGGGCTAATTTTTGTTTAGGTCTTGGTTAAAGATATGGCCAGATTTATGGTTAAGTTTAATTTAGGTCTAGTATTAGGATTATGTTTAGATATAGGGTTTTGTGTAGGGCTAGTGTTAGGGTTTGGTTTAGGTTCAGGGTCAGAATAAGGGTCAGGGTTACGGTTAGAATTTGTGTTAGGGTTATAACAAGAATGAGGGCTAGGGTTAGGACTAGTAATAGGGTTAGGGTTTGGGTTAGACTAAGAACTAATTTTACGACTAGGGTTAGCATTAGGGTTGGGGATTGGCTAGTGTAAAGTATAAGGTTAGTGCTAGCGTTAGAGCTATGGTACGGGTTAGGGTTAGGGATAATGTTAGGGTTAGGGTTAGGGTGAAACCTAGGGTAAGGTGTCGGATTTGGGCTAGGGATGCGTTAGCATTAGGTTTAAGGTTATGGCTAATGTATGATCTAAGTTTATGATTAGAACTAGTTTTAGAATTAGCGTTAGGACCAGGTATAGTGTTAGGTTAAGGTTTAGGTTTAGGGTGATGTTTAGAGTTAGGGTTAGTGTTAATGTCAGAGACAGGTTTAGGGGTAGATTTAGGGTTAAATTTAGAACTCAAATTAGGGCTAGGCTTAGGGCTAGATATAAGGTTAAGGTTTGGTTTAGGTAAAAGTTTAGGGTTATTGTTATGGCTCAATTTGGTTTTAGGTCTAAGCCTATGGTTAGAGCTAGTTTTAGGATTAGCTTTAGGGTTAGGGCTAGTGTTAGGGTTAGGTTTAGTTTTAGAATTAGGGTTAGATTTAGAGTTAGCTTTAGATCTACGGTTAGGGCAAAATGTAAGGTTAGGGCTAGGGTTAATGTAGGCTATGTCTAGGAATAAGATTATGGTAAGTGATTGAGTTAGAATTAGGGCTAGGGTTAGGGCAAGAGTTGTAGTTATTCTTAAAGCTAGTATTCGGGTTAGGTTTAGGATTAGGGCTAGGTTTAGTGTTAGGATTAGTCCTAGGGTTAAGGTTAGGGCTACGTTTAATGTTAATGTTAAGGTCTAGGTTAGGTTTAGGGTAAGCAATGGGGTTATAACTAGGTTTAGGGCTAGTGAAAGTGTTAGAATTAGGGTTAGGGTTATGATTAAGGCTAAGTTTTATTCTAGGATAAGAGATAGTGTTTGTGTTTGGGTTAGGGCTAATATTAGGGCTAGGGCTATTGTCAGGTTTAGGGTTACATTAGAGATAGGTTTCGGTTTATGTTTATGGTTAGGTCTAGTGTAAGGTTTAGATTTAGGGCAAGGGTCAAGTTTAAAGCTATGTATTATGGTCAGTATTTGGCTTAAGGTTTGGTTTAGGTTAATGTTTAGGTTTAGGGCTTGAATTAGCATTAGGGTTAGAGTTAGGGGGTTAGGGTAATGAATAGGCTTAGGATTAGGGTTCAGGTTAATTTTACGGCAGTGGATAGGTTTAGGGATTGTGAAAGGGTTAGGGTTAAGCCTAGGATTAGCATTAGTGTTAGGATTGTGGTTAGCGTAGTGGATAGAATTAGAGCTAGGTTTAGGGCTAGGCTTATGGTTATGATTAGGGTTAGGGTTACGGTAGTTGATATAATTAGAGCTATGTTTAGGGCTATGTTTAATGTTAGGATTAGAGCTAGTGTTAGATTTGGGTTTGGGATACTGCTAGGGTTATGTTAAGGGTAAATGTTAGGATTTGAGCTAGGGTTAGGTCTAAAGCGAGGCTTGGGGTTAGGGTTAGGTATAGGGTTGTGTTTAGGGTTACACTTAGGGCTGTGTTCAAGCCTAAAATTAAAACTAGGTTTTGTGCTAGTTTAGGCCTAGGGTTAGGGCCATGGGTATTGTAAGAGCTAGGGTAATGATTAGGGCTAGTTTTAGTGTTAGGTTTATTGCTAGGTCTAGTGTTATGATTAGGTTTGGTTTAGAGTGAGCTTTGGAGGTAGGATTATGTTAGGGTCAGGGCCAGTGTTCAGGTTAGAGTTAGTGTTGGGTCTAGTGCCAGAATTAGGACTAGGGTTAGGTCTAGGGGTATGGTTAGTTTTTGAATTAGGTTAAGGGTTATTGTTAGGGCTCGGGCTAGGTTGTTGTTCAGGTCTAGGGCTAGAGATATGGCTAGATTTAGGATTAGGTTTAAGTCTAGGGCTAGTGTTAGGTTTAGGTTTAAGTATATGATTACTGGTAGGGTAATGTTAGGGGTCAGTTTAGGGTTAGGGTCAGGTTTATACCTGCTGTTAGTATTAGGGTCAGAATATTTGTCAGGGATAGTGTTTGGGTTTTGGTTAGGGTTAGAGCTGGAATGAAAGTTAGGGGTAGGCCTAGTAATAGGGTTAGGGTTTGGGTTATGCTAGAATTAGCGTTAGGACAAGGTTTAGCTTTAGGTTTAGGGTTTAGCTTAAGGTAATGGATAGGGTAATAGCTCAGGGTTAGATCTAGGGTTAGGGTATGGATTAGGGGTACTTTTAGGGTTACGGTTAAAACTAGGGTTAGCGCTCGGCTTAGGGCTTGGTTTTGGGTTAGTTTGGAGCTAGTGTTAGGCCTACAACTAATGTATGAACCAGGGTTATGATTAGGACTACTTTTTGGGTAAGTGTTATGGCTAGATCAAGTGTTAGGATTAGGGTTACCATTTTCGTGATGTTTAGAGCTAGAGTTAGTGTTAGGGTCAGGTTCAGTTTTTGGGTTATATTTAGGGTTAGTGTTAAACCCAGAATTATCACTAGAGTTAGGTCTAGGGGTAGGATTAGTGTTTGTGTTAGGTTAAGGTTTATCATTAGGGCTAGGGCTAGTTTTTTATTCAGGTCTAGGGCTAGAGATATGGCTAGAGTCTAGATTATGTTTAGGTCTAGGGCTAATGTTAGAGTTACGTTTAGGTATAGGTTTATTGCTAGTGGTAGTGTTAGGGTTTGGTTTATGGTTAGGATCAGGTTTAGACATACAGTTACTGTTAGGGTCAGAATAAGTGTCAGGGTTAAGTTTAGGGTTTGGGTTATGGTTAGAGCTAGAATGGGGGCTAAGTTTAGGACTAGTAATAGGGTGACGGTTTCGCTTAGGCTAAAGATTAGGGTTAGGTTTATGGATATGTTTAGTGTAAGTGTTAGGTTTCAGGTAGGGGTCAAATTTAGAACTAGGAGTATTATTAGGTTCAGCTTCAGGTTTAGGGTTTTGTTTAGTTTAGGGTTTAGGGTTACGGCTCAAATTAGCGTTAGGGTTTGGTTTAGGGTAATGATAGTGTTTGGTTTAGGGTTCAGGTTAGATTTAGCATAATGGATAGGGTTACAGTTAGGGATAAGGTTAGATTTAGGCCTAGGATTAGCATTATAATTAGGGTTATGTTTAGGGTAATTGATAGGGTTAGGCTAAATTTATGGCTAGGGTTATGGATAGGATTAAGGTTAGGGTAAGTGTTAAGGTTATGTGTTTGTTTTGTGTTAAGTTTAGGGCTAGAATTACGGCTAGGGCAAATGTCAGGTCTAGGATTTTGGCTAGCGATAGTTTTAGGGTTAGGTTTATATCTAGGTCTAGGATTAGGTTTAGTGGTAGGTTCAGGGTTAGAGCTATGTATGGGAAGGGGCAGAGTTAAGGTTTGTGTTGTGTTAAGGTTTAGATTTAAGGCTTGAATTAGCATTAGTGTTAGAGTTAGGGTAATGATAGGTTTAGGTTTAGGATTCAGGTTAGGTTTAGGTTAATGAAATAGGTTCGGGTTATGGATAAGTTTAGGGTTAGGCTTAGGGTTACCATTAGAGTTATGGTTATGATTAGGGTAATGGATAGGGTTAGAGCTAGTGATAGGGCTAGGGTTATGGTTAGAATTCAGGCTAGGTTTAGGGTAAAATTTAGGACTATGTTGTGGGTTAGGGTTAGATTTAGGGTTAGGTTTAAAGCTAGGGTTAAGGATCAGATTAGGGCTTGATTTTGGTTTTGGTTAGGGCTAGGATTAGGATGATGGTAATGTATGAACTAGTGTTGCAATTAGTGCTAGTTTTAGGGTTAGGGTTAGGGCTTGGTCTAGTGTTACGGTTAGGTTTAGGGTTAGGGTGATGTTTAGAGCAAGGGTTATTTTTAGGGTCAGTGTCAGATTCAGGGTTAGTTTTTGGGCTAGGTTTAGAACTCAAATTATGGCTAAAGTTAGTAGTAGTTTTACCGTTAGGTTTTGGTTTAGGTTAAGGGTTCGGGATATACCTTGGTTTTGTTTTAGGGCTAGAGCTACAGTTACGGCTAGTTTATGGATTAGTATCAGGGTTAGGGCTAGTGTTAGGTTGAGGTTTAGGCTTAGGGTGAGGGTTACTTTTATAGTTAGTGTTAGGGTTATGGCTAGGTCTAGTGTTAGGTCTAGGTTTTGAGTTAGTGCCATGTTTAAAGCTAGGTTCAGTGTTAGAATTAGGATCAGTTTTGGGGATAGGGTTAGGGTTAGTTTTAGAGCCAGAATTCGGACTAGGTTTAGGTCTAGGGGTAGAGTAAGTGTTCGGTTTAGGTTAAGGGTTTTGTTAGTGCTAGTGCTAGGTTTTTGTTTAGGTCTAGGGCTAGAGTTATAGCTATATTTAGGATTAACTTTGGGTCCAGGTCTGTTGTTAGGCTTATGTATAGGTGTAGGTTTACCAGTAGGTCTAGTGTTAGGGTTTGGTTTATGGTTAGGATCAGGTTTAGACCTAGGGTTACTGTTAGGGTCAGATGAGGGTCAGGGATAGGTTTAGAGGTAGAATGAGGGTAGGTTTAAGACTAGAATTATGGTTAGAGTTTAAGTTAGGCTACGGATTCGATTAAGATTAGGGTTAGCATTTGGGTTAGGTTTTTGCTTAGTGTAAGGAATGGGGTTAGAGTTAGGGTTAGAGCTAGTGTTAGGGTTAGGGTTAGGCCTAGTATTATGGTTAAAGCTAAGTTTAGGGCTTGGATTATGTGTAGAATTTGTTAGGGTTAGGGCTTCTTTTAGGACAATGACTAATGTATGAACTCGAATTATGATTAAGGCTAGTTTTACGGTTAGGTTAAGGCTAGATATAGTGTTAAGGTTAATTTTAGGTTAGGGTGGTGTTTAGAGCTAGGATTAGTGTTAGGGCAGTGTCAGGGTCAGGGTTAGTTTTAGAGTTAATTTTAGGGTTAGTTGTAGGGTTAGGGTTTGTTTTAAGTGAAGGGTTAAGATTAGGGCTATGGCTTGGTTTTGGTTTATGGCTAGGGCTAGGGATGGGGCACGTTTTAGGATTAGCATTATGGTTAGGGATAGTGTTAGGGTTTTATTTAGGCTTATTTTAGAGTTAAATTTAGATTTAGGTTTAGATTTGGACTTCGGCTTAGATCTTGGGTTAGGATTAAGTTTAAGGATAAAACTAGGGCTAGGGCTAGGGCAAGAGTTAGATTTAGTTTTATGGCTATGTTTAGGGTTAGGTTAGGATTAAATAAAGGCTAGGATTAGCACTAGGCTTTGTGTTAGGCCTAGGTTTAGGGTGAGGGTTAGGGTTAGGTTTAGGGTTATGGTTAGTTTTGTGGTATAGGATGAGTTTATATGTAGGTTTAGGGCTAGGATGAGGAATAGAACTAGGGTTAGCGCTCGGGCTATGGTTCAGGCTAGGATTAAGCCTAGGTTTAGTGCTAGGTTTTTGGCTAGAGATAATTTCAGGTCTAGTGTTATGGATAAAAATAGTTTTAGGTTTAGGTTTATGGCTACATCTAGTGTAAGGATTAGGTTTAGGGTGAGGTTCAGGTTTAGAGCCAAGGGTACTCTTAGGGTCAGGGTCATGAGTAGTGTTTTGGATAGGTTATGGTTTAATATTAGGACTCAAATTAGCATTAGATTTAGGATTACGGTGAATATAGTGTTAGGTTTAGGTTTTAGGTTAGGTTTAGGTTAATGTATAGGGTTAGGATTAGTGATACAGTTAGGTTTAGGCCCAGGTTTAGCATTAGGGATAGGGTTATGGTTAGGGTAATGGATAGGGTTAGAGACAGGGGTGCAGCTAGGGTTATTGTTATGATTATTGATAGGGTTATTCTTAGGGTAAGGGATAGGGTTAAATCTAGGTTTACAGCTAGGTTTATAGTTACGATTACTGATAGGATTATGGTTAGGGGTAAATTTAGGGATAGTGCTTGGAATAAGGCTAGGTTTTGGGTTAAGTTAATTCTAGGTTTAGGTAACAGCTAATGTAAATTCCTGGGTTGAGATTAAGGCTAATTTTATGGTTAGGGTTAGTGTTAGGTCTATTGTTATGTATAGGTATAGGGTTAGGGTGATGTTTAGAGCTAGGGTTAGTGTTAAGGTCAGAGTCAGTGTCAGGGTTACATTTAGCGTTTGGGTTAGAACTCAAATTATGGATAGAGTTATGGCTAAGTGTAGGGTTAGGGCTTAGTTTTTATTAAGGGTTATGGTTAGGTCTATGTCTTGGTTTTGTTTTAGCACTAGGATTAGAGCTAGTTTTAGGATTAGCCTTAGGGTTAGGGCTAGTGTTAGGTTTAGGTTTAGGCTAAGGTTTATTGTTAGATTTAGAGTTAGGGTTAGATCTACGGTTGCTGCTAGGTATATGAATTGGGCTAGTGTTAGACCTATGGTTTGGGCTAGGATTATGGTTCCAGTAAAGTATAGGGTTAGAACTAGGATTAGGACTAAGGTGATAGTTAGAGTTAGTCTTTGTGCTAGGGTTAGGGTTAAGGTTAGGGATGGGGCTAAATTAGATCTAAGATTAGGGATAGAAGTAGTGTTAGTGTTGGGCCTAGCTTTATGGTTAGGGTTATAATTAAGGCTATGTATAGGGCTAGGATAAAAGCTAGGGTTTGTGTTAGGGTTAGGGCTAGTATCATGGCTAGAACTAATATCAGGTCTAGGTTTATGCTTAGGGATAGTTTTGGGGTTAGTTTTATGGCTAGGTCTAGTGTAAGGGTTAGGTAAGCTAAGAGTCAGGTTTATAGCCTGGGGAAATATTATGGACATGGTTAGTATTAGGGTTTGGTTTATATTTGAGGTTAGGGTTAGGGCTTGAATTAGCATTCAGGTTAGGGTTAGTGTAATAATCGGATTAGGTTTAAGGTTCAGGGTTGGATAGGCTAATTGATAGGTTTGTGGAAAGCGATAGGGTTAGGATTAAGCCTAGGGTTAGAATTATGGTAAGGGTTATGTTTAGGGTAATGGATACAGTTAGAGTTAAGTTTAGGGCTAGGTTTATGGTTAAAATTAGGTCTTGTGTTAGGATTAAAGTGAGGTTTAGAACTAGGATTAGGTTTAAGTTTTGTTTAGCATAAGGGTTAGGTTCTGAGCTATGGTTAGGGCTAGGCTGAGAGTTAGGTTCAGAATTAGGTCTAGGGATAGGATTATGGTAAATTTTGGGTTAGGGTTGGTGTTAGGGTTAAATGTAGGATTAGTGTTAGGGTCAGAATAAGGATCAGGGTTAGGGTTAGTGTTTGGGATGGTGTTAAAGCTAAAACAAAGGCTAGGGTTAGGACAATTATTAGGGTTAGGGTTTTGGTTAGTCTAAAGACTAGAGATAGGTCTAGGGTTACTCTTTGGTTTAGGGTTTTGCTTAGGGTATGTGCTATGGTGAGGGTTAGAGTTAGAGTTAAATCTAGGTTTAGGGCTCGGTTTAGGGCTAGATTTGTGTTAGGTTTAGGGCTAGGATTAGGGCACCGACTAATGTAAGAATGAGGGTTACAATTAGGGTTAGTTTTAGGGTTAGGATTAGGAGTAGTTTGAGTGCTAATGTTAGGTTTAAGGTTAAGGTGATATTTATAGTTATGGTTCTTGTTAGGATAGGAGTCAGGGTCAGGGTTAGTTTTAGGGTTGTTGTTAAGACTCGAATTAGGTCTATTGTTAATGTTAGTGTTTGGTTTGAGTTTAAGGCAGTGTTTAGATCTAGGATGAGTGTTAGAATATGAGTCAATGTCAGGATTAGTATTAAGGTCAGGCTTAGTACTCGAAATAGGTCTAGGTTTATGTCTAAATGTAGTGTTAGTTTTTGGTTTAACTTAAGGTTTAGGGTTAGGGCTATTGCTCGGTTTTGGTTTACTGCTAGGATTGGGTTACGGTTAGTTTTACTATTATCATTAGCGTTAGGGCTAGTGTTAGTGTTAGGCTTAGGCTTAGGTTTAAGGTTAGATTTAGAGTTATGATTAGGGTGGGACTAACTTTCGGGCAAGTGTTAGGGCTAGTGTTAGGTTTATGGTAGCAGATAGGGATAGAACTAGTGCAAGAGTTAGAGTTAGTCTTAGGGCTAGGGTTAGGATAGGGTTAGAGATAGAGCTAAATTAGGGCTAGGATTAGGGCTAGGTTTTGTGTTTAGGTTAAGCCTATGGTTAGGGTTAGGGTTAGGTTTAAATTTAGGGTAAGAGATGACATTATAGGTAGATTTAGAGGTAGGGTGAGGGTTAGAATTAGGGTTAGGTATAGGGCTAGAAATAGGGTTATTTTTAAGGCTAGGTTTAGGACAAGAATGAGGGCTAGGTGTGTTTATAGGGTTGGTCTAGGATTAGGGCTAGGGCTAATTTCAGGTCCAGAATTATGGTTAAAGTTAGTTTTATGTTTAGGTTTATGACTAAGTCTAGGCTAAGGTTTAGGTGTTGGGTTATGGTCAAGTTTAGAGCTAGGGGTATTATTAGGGTCAAGGTCTGAGTTAAGGTTTGAGATAGGTTAAGGTTTGAATTTTGGGCTTGAATTAGTTTTAGGATTAGCATTATGGTAATGATAGGGTTAGTTATAGGATTCAGGTTAGGTTTAGCCTACTGGAACAATTACAAATCAGGATAGGGTTAGATTTGTGCTTAGGGCTATCATTAAGGTTTGGGTTTCGTTATGTTAATGGATAGAGTTAGAGATCAGTTTAAGGCTACAGTTATGGTTACAATTAGGACTAGTGTTAGGGTTAGGTTAGGTTTAAAGCTAGGGTTAGGTCTCTGATTATGACTAGGTTGGGTGTTATGTTGAAGCTAGGGTTAGGGTTAGAGCTAATGTAAGTACTAGGTTTAAGATTAGGTCTAGTTTTAGGGTTTGAGTGCTAGGTTTAGTGTTAGGGTTAGGTTTACAGATACGGTGGTGTTTAGAGCTAGAAATGTTAGGGTCAGTGTCAGGTTCATGGTTAGTTTTAGGATTTGGCTTCCAACTCAAATAAGTCTAGGTTTAGGTCTAGGTGTAAGTTTAGGGTTTGGTTTAGGTTAATGTTTAGGGTTAGAACTATGGCTCAGTTTTGTTTTAGGGCTAGGGCTAGCGTTAGGGCTCATTTTAGAATTAGTGTTATGGTTTGGGCTAGTGTTAGGTTTAGACTAAGGCTTCGGGTTAAGGCTTGTTTTACAGGTAAGTTTTGCCTAAGGTTAGTGCTAGGGATAAGTATTGGGAAAGGATTAGCACTAGGGTTAGGGCTAGGGTTAGGTTTATGGTAAGGGATAGGGTTAGAATGAGTGATAGGGCTAGTATCAGAGAGTTAGTCTTATGGCTAAGGTTAGGGTTAGGTTTATGAATAGGGCTAAATTATGGCTAGGGTTATGTTAGGGCTAGGGTTAGGGCTAGTTTTAAGATTAGGCTTTGGCATCGAGTTAGGGTTAGATTTAGAGTTAGATTTTGATCTAGGGTTAGTGCTAGGGCTAAGGATAAGGCAAGGGTTGCCACTAGGGTTAGGGTTAGAGTTAGGGTTTAATTTAGGCTAAGGGATGTGGTTATAGTTAGACTTAGGGCAAGGGCAAGGGTTAGTGTTTGAGTTAAAAATAGGGTTAGACATAGGGTTATGATTAAGGCTATGTTTAGGGCTATGATGAAGACTAGGATTTGTTTTAGGGTTAAGGATATTATTAGGGCTATGGCTAATGTCAGGTTTTGGTTTACAGTTAGGGATAGATTTAGTGTTAGGTTTATGGCTTGGTCCAGTGTAAGGGTTAGGTTTTGGTTAGGGTCAGATTTAGATCTAGGGTTATTTTTAGAATCAGGGTCAGGATTAGTGTTTGGGTTTAGTTAGTGATTAGGTGCAGGGCTCGAATTAGTGTTAGATTTAGGGTTAGTGTAATGTATATGGTTAGGGTTAGGCCTAGTGTTATCAGTAGGGTTAGGGTTATTGTTAGGGTAATGTATATGGTTAGCCCTAGGTTAGGGCTAGAGTTATGTATAAGATTAGGGCTAATGTTTGGGTTAGGGTTAGGTTTATGTTTAGGGTTATAGTTAGATTTAGGACTAAGATTAAGGCTAGGTTTTTGGATTACATTAGGGTTAGAGTTAAGGCTACCACTAACGTATGAATTAGGTTTATGACTACAGCTAGTTATATGTTTAGAGTTAGATCTAGGTCTAGTGTTAAGGTTAGGTTTATGGTGATGATGATGTTTAGACCCAGGGTTAATGTTAGGGTCAGTGTCAGGGTCAGTGTTAGTTTTCGGGTTAGGGTTAGACTATAATTAGTGATAGGGTTAGGGCTAGGTGTAGGGTTATGATTTGTTTTTGGTTAAGGGTTAAGGTTAGGGCTATGACTTGGTTTTGTTTTATGGCTAGAGGTAGGGTTAGGGCTAGTTTTATGATTAGTCTTAGGGTTAGGGCTATTATAAGTGTGAGATTTAGGCCTACGTTAAGGTTTAGGGATAAGAGTAGAGTTATGGATAGGTTTAGATTTAGGGTTAGGGATAAATTTAGAGTTAGGTTAGATCTAGGTTTTGTGATAGGGCTAAGTATAGGTCTAGGGTAGGGCTACGTTTAGCGCTAGGTATACGGTGCTGGTAAGGGATAAGGTTACAACTAGGTACAGGGTTAGTGTGAGAGTTAGAGTTAGTCTTAGGGCTAGGGTTAGGGTTAGCTATAGGGCTAATTAGGGCTTGGATTAGGGCTAGGGTTAGTGTTAGGGTTAGGCCTTGGGTTAAGGCTAGGTTTAGTGTTAGGTTTAGCATTAGGTTAGGTTTAGGGTAAGGGATGGCAATATAGCTAGGGCTAGGACTAGGATAAAAATTAGCATTAAGGTTAGGGTTACGTTTATGATTAAGGTGAAGTTCCTTGCTAGGATGTGCCCTAAGTTTTGTATTAGCTTTAGGGCTAGATTGGAGCTAGGGCTAATGTCATGTCTAGGGTACGGTTAGGGATAGTTTTAGGGTTTGGTTTATGGCTAGGTCTATTGTAAAATTTTGTAAATCTAACCCTATAACTAACAGTGAAACTAACCTAACCCTAACCCTAAACCTAATATAGCTCAAATGCTAACCCTAATCATAAACCTAAACCTAACTCTATCATAAACCTAAAACTATCTTTAACCTGACATCTAAACCTATTACCCTAGCCCTAACCGTTACACTAACCATGACTGTAACCCTAGACCAAACCATAAATTAATCTTAGCTATAGCAAAATTCCTAGCTCAAACCCTAAACTGTACCCTAAACTTATTCCTAAGTGTAACCCTCGCCCTAACCCTGACCCTAATGCTAGCTCTAGCCCTAATCCTAACCATTAACCTAGACCTAACCATAGGTCTAAACCTATAAATTACCCTGGCAATAATTATTACCCTAATGTTAACACTAGGCCTAACCCTAAACCTACCACAAACCCTTACGATATCCATTTCCTTAAACCAAACCTAACCCTAAACCTAACATTATCCATTACCTTAACCCTAATTCTAACCTTAATGCTAATTTGAGCCTTAACACTAAATCTTAACCTAACCAAAACTCAAAGCCTGACCCTGACCCTAAATTACCCCAGATCTTAATCTGACCCTTTCCCTAAACATAACACTTTAATTTGACCTTGCCATAAACCTAATCCTAAAAATATCACTAACTATATACCTAGACCTGACATTAGTCCTAGCCCTAATTGTTACCCTAAACCTAACACAAAACCTAGCCCAAATCCTAGCCTTAAATCTAGCCTTAATCCTAAACCTAACCATAACCCTAGCCCTAACCCTAAAGCTAATCATAAAACTAGCCCTAACCCTAATCATAGCACTAAAACAAAACCGAGAAACAGGCCTAACTCTAACCTTAACTTAAACCAAACCCTAGCACTACACCTAGATCTAACCCTAGCCCTAATTCAACTTCTAATCATAATCTTAAAATTAACTCTTTATCTGACTTATATCCTAACACTCCTCTAGTTCAAAACACCACCATAAACCTAAACCTACCATAATCCTATCCCTAGACTTAACCCTAAACCTAGCTCAAAACCTAACCTTTATGCTAAACATAACTCTAATCCTAACTCTAAACCTAGTTCTAACACTAACTCTAACACTAACTCAAGGCATATTCCTAACCATAACTCTAGTTCTAACCCTATCAATTACCCTAACTATAACCCTTACTCTAATGCTAACCTTAAGCCTAACCCTAGCCCTATCTCTAATTCTAACCATATCAAATACCCTAAAACAAACCTGAACCTTTAAACAAACCGTAACTATACTCTAACCCTAACACTAATGCTAATTTGAGCCGTAAACCTAAATCCTTACCTAAGTCAAATCCTAATCCTAATAATTCCCTGAGCTCTAAACCTGACCCTTACCCTATACCTAACCCTTACACTAGATGTAGTCATAAGCCTAAGTTTAAGATTAGGTTAAGAGATGGCATTATAGCTAGGTATAGAGGTAGGGTGAGTGTTAGAATTAGGGTCAGGAGTATGGTTAGGGTTAGGGTCATGATTAAAGCTAGGCTTAAGGCTAGGATGAGGGCTAGGGTTTGTTTTAGGTTTAGGACTAGGATTAGGGCTAGGCCTAATTTCAGGTCCAGAATTATGGTTAAAAATAGTTTTAGGGTTAGGATTATGGCTATGTCTAAAGTAAAGGTTAGGTGTAGGGTTATGTTCAAGTTTAGAGCTAGGGTTTTTATTAGGGTCAATGTCAGGGCTAGGCTTTGGGATAGGTTAAGATTTAAAGTTAGGGCTTGAATTAGTGTGTTAGGGTTAGGGTAATGATAGGTTAAGTTTAGGTTCAGGTTTGGTTCAGGGTAATAGATTGCATTAAGATTAGGGATAGGTTTAGGTTCATGCCTAGGGTTAGCATTAGGGTAATGGTTTTCATTATGGTAATGGATAGAGTTAGATATCAGTTTAGGGCTAGGTTTATGGTTATGAATAGGGCTATGGTTAAAGCTAGGATTAGGGCTAGGTTTTGGATTACATTAGGGATAGGGATAGGGATAGGGCTAATGTAAGTTCTAGGGTGAAGTTTAGGGCTAGTTTTGGGGTTTTAGGGCTAGAGTTATTCTTAGGGTTAGGTTTATGGTTAGGGTGATGTTTAGATCTAGTAGTGTTAGGGTCAGTGTCAGGTTCAGGGTTAGTTTAAGGGTTTGGCTTACAACTAATATTAGGGTTAGTGTTAGGGCTAGGTTTAAGGTTAGGGTTTGGTTTAGGTTAAGGGTGTTAGTGTTATAGCTATAGCTCAGCTTTGTTTTAGGGCTAGGGCTTGTGTTAGGGATAGTTTTAGGATTAGTGTTATGGTTTGGGCCCGTGTTAGGGTTTGGCTTAGTCTTTGGGTTAGGGCTCGATTTAGAGTTAGGTTTTGTCTAAAGTTAGTGCTAGGGCCAAGGATAGGGCAAGGGTTAGGGCTTGGGTTAGGGCTAGGGTTAGGGTTATGGTAAGGCTTAGAACAAGTGAAAGGTCTAATGTTAGAGTTAGAGTTAGTCTTAGGACTAGGGTTAGGGATAGGGCTAAAGAATGGCTACGATTAGGGCTAGGGTTAGTGTCAGGGTTAGGCCTAGAGTTTGGGTTAGGGTTGTAATTAAGGATATGGTTAGGGCTAGGATAAGGTCTAGGGTTTGTGTTATGGTTAGGGCTAGAATTATGGCTAGGGCTAATGTCAGGTCTAGGGTTACAGTTAGCAATAGTTTTAGGGAAATGTTTATGGCTAGGTCTATTGTACTGGTTAGGTATATGTTAAGAGTCAGGTTTTGAGCTAGGGGAATTATTAGGGCCAGGGTCAATGTTAGGGCTTGATTAAGGTTTGAGTTTATGGTTACAGCTGGAGTTAGAGTTAGGTTTAGGGTTAGGGTAAAAATAGGGTTAGATTAAGGTTTCAGGTTAGTTTTAGGGAAATTGATAGTTTTGGGTATAGTGATAGGTTTAGGTTTAGTCCTCGGGTTACCATTAGTCTAAGGGTTATGTTTAGGGTAATGGATACAGTTAAGGTTAGGGCTAGCATTATGGTTAGGATTAAGTCTTTGGTTAGGGTTAGGGTGAGAGTTAGGATTAAGGCTAGGTTTATAGCTCAGATGAGGGTTTGTGTTAAGGTTAGGGCTAGAATTATGGCTATGGCTAATGTCAAGTCTAGGGTTAATGTTAGGGACAGTTTTACAGAAAGGTTTATGGCTAGGTCTATAGTAAGGTTTAGGTAGAGGGTAAGAGTCAGTTTTAGAGCTAGGGGAATTATTAGGACCAGAATCAGTGATAGGGCTTAGTTTAGGTTTGAGTTTAGGGTTACAGCTCGAATTAGGGTTAGGTTTAGGGTAAAGATAGGGTTAGGTTTAGGGTTCAGGTTAGGTTTAGGGTAATTGATATTTTTGTGGATAGTGATAGGGTTCAGTTTAGTTTTAGGGTTAGCATTAGGATAAGGGTTATGTTTAGGGTAATGGATACAGTTATATTAAGGTTAGGTCTAGGGTTATGGTTAGGATTAGGTCTTGGGTTAGGGTTAGGGTGAGGGTTAGGATTAATACGAGGTTTATGGCTCAGATGAGGGTTTGTGTTAGGGCTAGGGCTTGGATTAAGGCTAGGTCTAGCATTACAGTTAAGGGTAGTTGTAGGGTTTGGTTATGAACAGGTCTACTGTGAGGGTTAGGTTTAGGGTAAATGTCAGACTTAGAGGTAGGTGTGTTATTACGGTCAGGGTCAGGATTAGGGATTGGTTTTGGTTAGGGTTTAGAGTTCTGGTTTAATTAGCATTAGGTTCAGGGTAATGGATATGGTTAGGTTTAACGTTCAGGATAGGTTTTAGGTTTTAAATAGCCTTAGGGATAGCTCTACAGTTAGGTTTAGTCCTATCGTTAGCATTTGGTTAGGGTTAAGTTTAGGGTAAAAGACGATTACAGCTAGGTTTAGGGCTACGTTTATGGTTAAAATTAGGGCTAGTGTTAGGGTTGGGGTTATGTTTAGGCCTAGGGTTAGTGTTAGGTTTAGGGTAAGTGTTATGGTTGGAACTAGATTTAGGGCTAGGGAGAGGGTTATGGTTAGAGCAGGTCTAGGGTAAATAATAGGGTTAGGGATATGTTTAGCATTAGGGTTAGGGTTAGGGTTATGGTAATGGATACAGTTAGATCAAGGCTTTGGCCAATGGTTACAGTTAAAATTCGGGTGAAATTTAGGGTTAGGGATAGGGCTATGTTAATGTTTAGGGTTAGGATTAGGGCTCAGTTTTGAGAAAGAATTAGGGTTAGAGTTACTTTATTCAAATTTCTTTGATACAATCTAGGATTCACCTTTAAATAACCTTACTCTGTTTCCCAGATTTAGGCCTTTTGGTTCAACTGTTTTGTGTCTGAAACAGTTAATGTTTTCATTTTACTTCATTTTGACTTATACGAGTAAATGTAAATGGACCTGGAAATCAAATAGAGTTCATGCTAGCTACTTGAAACTGCACACACATCCTCATTTTTTTCTGGGGGACACTCTGGTATGTGCCTTGTGAGTGTAGGCCTAAGCTGAAGCATGCAAAGACAACTTCATTCGAGAGCCCTTTAGGAGAAAGCACAGAATATGCATGCACTGAAATTCCTCCCATAATTATTTTGTCAGATTTGTTTGATACTGAGTAGGATTCATTATTTAGCTTTCCCCACAAAGCTCTCCAAGTGTGGGACTTCTAGGATCAATGGTTCTCTAATCAGGTTGGGGTTAGTGTTAGGTTTAGGGTTAGGGCTAGGTTTAGATGTAGTGTTAGGGTGAGAGTAAGTTTTGTACAACTTACTTTGATACTTGGAAGGAGTCATCATTTACCTAGCCTTAATATGTTCCTCAGGTTTGGGCCTTCTGATTTCAATGGTTTGATAACAGGGACACTCTGTATTTTAAGGTTATACTTCATATTGACCTATATAGGTAAATGAAAATGGAAATTGAAATCAAACCGAGTTGGTGCTAGCTGCTTGAAACTTCAAACACTGAATCAGTTCTCTGTGGGAGCTCTCTGGTTCTTCATGAAAGTAGCCCTATGATGAAGATGGCAAAACGACTTTATCTGAGAGCCGTTTAGCAGAAAACAGAGAAATATGCATGAACTGAAATACCACCTCAATTATTTGGTCATATTTCTTTTATACTGCATAGGATTCATCTGATAGCTTAGCCCACTAGGCTTCCCAAGTTTGGGACTTCTAGGATCATCAGTTTTTCAATCAGGTTAGGGTTTATGTTAAGGATAGTGTTAGGGCTAGTGTTAAAGCTAGTATTAGGATTTGAGGTACTTAAAAAAAAATCCTTGATACTGGACAGGATTCATTATTTTCTTACTATACTCCACCTCTTTGGGCCTCCTGGGTTCCAGGGTTCACTTTAAGGAACAGTTTGTATTTTAAAGTTTTAGTTCATTTTGTCCTATGCAGGTAAATGGAAATGGAGTTTAAAATCAAACAGCATTGGTGCTAGCTGCTTGAAACTTCACACTCCATCAATTCTCTGTGAGCAAACTCTGGTTTGTTCTTGTGACAGTAGGCCTAAGCTGAAGCATGTAAAAACAACTTTATCCAAGAGTCCTTTAGGAAACAGGGAAATATGCATGTACTGATATACTCCATCAAATTTTTGGACAGATTTCTTTGATACTGCACAGCATTCATCCCTTAGCTTTCCCCACTAGGCTGCCCAAGTTTGGAAATTCTACAGTCAAAGTTTCATAAAAATGTTAGGGTTAAGGGAAGAGCTAGGGTTAGAGCTAGTGTTAGGGTTAGAGTTAGTTTTATTCAAAATTCTTTGATACTTGGCATGATTTATCTTTTAGCTAGATTTACTCTGTTCCCTAGATTCCGGCCTTCTCCTTTCACAGGTTCGCTGTCAGAAACATTTTGTATTTTACAATTACACTTCATTTCATTTTGACCTATATGGGAAACTTAGTGGTGTTGAAAAAACAAACAGGGTTTGTGCTAGCTTATTGAAACTTCACACAGTCCATCAGTTCTCTCTAGGGACTCTGGTATGTTCCTTGTAAAAGTAGGCCTATGCTTAAGCATGCAAAAAAACTTAATCTGAGAGCCCTTTAGGAGAAAACAATAAAATATGCATGTATTGAAATACCTCCTATAATTATTTGGTCAGTTTTGTTTGATGTTGGATAGAATTCATCACTTAGCTTGCCCCATAAGGCTCCCCAAGTGTGGGAAGTCTAGGATCAATGGTTCTCTAATCAGGTTAGGGTTAATTTTAGGTTTAGGGTTATGTCTAGGGCCAGGGTTAGAGATAATGTTAGGGTGAGAGATAGTTTTGTTCAAATTTCTTTGATACTAGGCAGGAGTCATCTTTTATCTAGCCTTAGTATGCTACCAAGTTATGTTCTTCTCAATTCAATGGTTCACTATCACACTTTGTATTTTAAGGTTTCACTTCATTTTGACACCTATGGGTAAATGGAAATGGAGGTGCAAACAGGCATCCCTTCCCCTAAACCTAACCCTAAACCTAACCATAAACATATCCGTAATCCTAGGACTAAGGCTAACACTAACCCTAGACCTTTTCCTAGCCCGAATTTAGCCCTAACCCTAACACAAACTCTAGCCATAAGACTAAGTCTAACTCTTGCCATAGCCCTATTCCTAGTTCTAACCCTTTCCTTTACCATAACCCAAACACTAGCCCTAATCTTAGCTCTAACACTAGCCACAGTCCTAACCCTAGAATTAACCATAACTCTAAATTTACTCCTAAGCCTAAACTCAGCCTATCAGTAGCAATAACACTAATGCTAATCATAAAACTACACTTAACTTCAGCTTTAGCCCTAACACAAACCGAGCCATGGGACTAACCCTAAATATTAACGTAAACCAAATCCTAACCCTACATCTAGCCCTAAGCCTACCCCTAATTTGAGTCCTATCCCTAACCATAAAATGAACCGTTTCCCTGATTCTGACCCTAACACTAACCCTAGATCAAAACATCAACCTAAACCTAAACCTAATCCTATAACTAGACTTATTCTTAAATGTAACCCTAAACTAGCCCTAATAATAACCTTAGTTCTTGCATTAGCTGTATCCTTCTAGGAGAGCCCTAACATAACCCAAAACCTAGCCCTAATCCAAGACCAAACCTAGCTTTAACCCTTACTCGAATCCTAAACCTTGTCCTAACCCTTACACTAAACCTAACCCTAACAATAATCCTTGCACTAAACCTAAACCTAACCCTACCCCTAGCCCTGACTCTAACCATAAACCTAGCCCTAACCTTATATCTACCCTATCTAACACTAAACCTATTGCTAATCCTCAGGCTGACCCTAGCCATATCCCTAAACCTAAACTGTCAATTACCCTAAAACTAACCTTAACCCTCCCCCCAGAATAGCATTATCCTTTATGGAACCTTAAACCTAATGCTAACTTGAGCCATAATCCTAACACTAAACCTAACCCTAAACCTAATCCTAACCCCAGCATAATACCTAACCCTAACCCTAAAACTAACCATAATACAAACCCTAACCCTAACCCTAACACTAACCCTAACCCTCACCCTTACACAAACCCTGATACTAACCCTAAGCCTATCCATAACACTAACCCTAACCCTAAAACTAACCCTAACCCTAAAACTTACTCTATCTGTAACCATAACCCTAACCCTAACACTTACCCTAATCCTAACCCAAACCTTAAATTTAACCCTAATAGGAAACCTACCCCTAACCCTAACACTAAAACTAACCCTAACACTAACCTAAACCCTATCCCTGACCCTAATCTAACATAAACCATAACCCTAACCATAACCCTAAACCTAACACTAACACTAACCCTAACCCTAAACCTAACTCTTAAACTAACCCTAACCCTAACCTGATCCCTAATCTTGATCCTCACATGAATTCTAAAACTAACCATAAACTTAACCCTAATCCGTACATTAATAATAACACTAACTCTGACCTAATATTAAACCTAAACCTAACCTTAAGCCTATCATTAACCCTAACCGTAACCCTAACCCTAAACCTAACACTAACCCTAACTTTAACACTAACCCTAACCCTAACTCTAATCCAAACCCTAACCCTAACTCTCAACCTAACATGATCCATAACTCTAACCCTAATGTTAACCCTAACACTAAACCTAAAATTAATCCTAATCCTAACTCTTAAACTAACCCTTACGGTAACCCGATCACTAACCCTGATCCTCACCCTAATTTTAAAACTAAACCTAAACATAACCCTATCCCGATCCCTAACCATAATCCTCACCCTATTTCTAAAACTAACCCTAAACCTAACCCTAACCTGATCCCTAAACCCGATCCTCTCCCTAATTCTAAAACTAAACCTAAACCTAATCCTAACCCGTAAACTAACAATAACCCTAACTCTTATCTAATACTAAACCTAAACCTAACCCTTACCCTATCACTAACCCTAACTGTAACCTTAACCCTAAACCTAACACTAACCCTACCTTTAACACTATACCTACCCCTAACCCTAACAGTAACACTAACTGCAATCCTAACCCTAACCCTAACACTTACCCTAACCCTACCCTTAGCCCTAACATTAACCCTAATCCTCATAACTCTAACCCTAACTCTAAACATAATCCAATTGTAACCCTAACACAAATCTTATCCCTAAACCTTACCCTAACACAAACCCTAACCCGAAACTTAACCCTAACCCAATCCCTAACCCGAACCCTAACCCTAACTTTTACACTATCACTAAACCTATATCTAACCCTTACCCTAACACTATCCCTAATCCTAACCACAAACCAAACCTAACACTAACTGTAACCCTAACCCTAATGCTAACCCTAACCCTAACACTAACACTAACACTAAACCTATCCCAAATCCTAAACCTAACACTAACACTAGTCCTAAACCTAACCCTCACACTAATCCTAATCCTAACCTTAACCCAAAACCTAATCCTAACACTAAACCTAACCCTAAACCTAACGATAATTGTAACACTAAACCTAACACTAAACAAAACCCTAACACGAACACTACCCCATATTTTTACCCTAAAATGACTCTTAACCCTAACACGAAACCTATTTGTAACACTAACCATAATTTTAACCCTAACCCTAACACCAAAACTAAACTTAACCCTTACTCTAACAATAACCCTAAGTATAAACCTAATTCTAACCATAACACTAACCCTAACCTTAACCCTATCACCCTAATACTAAACCTAAACCTAACTCTAACCCTAACAATAACCCTAAACCTATCCCTATTCCTAACCGTAATGCTAACTCTAACCCTAACACAAACCCTAACCCTAACCTTAACCATAAACCTAAACGCAACCCTATCCCTAACCCTAACTCTGACACTAACCCTAATCCTAACCCTTACTTTAAATCTAACACTAACCCTAACTTTAAGCCTAACCCTAAACCTAAGCCTAAACCTCACCCTAATCCTAACCCTACCCCTAACACTAATATAAACCCTAAACCAAACTCTAATCCTAAGCGAAACACTAATCCTTAACTGAACCCTAACTCTTACCGTAAAACTAACCAAATGCTAACCAAAATTTACACGTAACCCTAACAATAAACCTAGCCCTAACCCTAACAAGAACCCTGACCTGAACCCTAACTCTAACCCTAACTAAAACCCACACCCTAACCCTAATCCGAACACAAAACCCTAACCCTAAACTTAACACAGGCCTAGGGTTCACATTAAGGTAAGGGTTATGGTTAGTATAATGGATAGGATTAGAGCTAAGTTTAGGGCTAGGTTTATGGGTAAGAATAGGTCTTGAATTAGGGTTAGGATTAGGGTTAAAACTAGGGTTAGGCTTAGGTTTATGTTTACCATAAGGGTTCAGTTTTGATCTACGGTTAGGGCTAGGGTGAGGGTTAGGTTTAGTGTTACTTCTAGGGATAAGATTATAGTACTCATAGGGTTAGGGTTAGTATTAGGGCTAGGGACATCATTAGGGATAGGGTTACGGTTAGGGTAATGTATAGGTTTAGATGTAGATTTAGGGCTATGTTTAAAATTAGACTGAGGTTTAGGCTTAGAGTTAGGGCTATGGTTATGTTTAGGTTTATAGTAAGTGTTAGGGTTTGAGCTAGGGTTAGGTCTATCTGTGAGGTTTAAGGTTAGGTCTAGGGTTAGTTTTCCAATTAGGTTTAGGTTTAGCATTAAGCCTAGGATTATCAATAAGGTTAGGTTTAGGTTTAGAGTAATGGGTAGGTTTAGAACTAGGTTTAGGCCAAGGGTTAAGGTTAGAATTAGGGCTAGGGTAAGGGTTAGATTGAGGGATAGGTGTAGGTTTATGTTTAACGAAATGTTTAGTCTTTGATCTAGGATTAGGACTAGAGCAAGAGTTAGGTTTGGGTTAGAGCTAAGTTTAGTGTTAGGGTTATGCTTAAGGCTTGGTTTAGGCCTAGGACTAGCTCTAGGTTTTGTGTTAGGTTTAGGGCTAGGGTTAGGGCTATGGCTAATATAAGAGCTAGGGGTATGTTGAGGACTAGCTGTAGGGTTAGGGTTATGGCTAGATCTAGTGTTAGGTTTAGATAAGTGCTAGGGCTACTCTTAGTGTTCGGTTTATGGTGAGGGCTGTGTTTAGAGCTAGGGTGACTTTTAGGATATCAGTCAGGTCAGGGTCTGATTTAAGGTGAGGGTTATGACTATAATTAGGGCTAGGGTTACTGTTAGGGTTTGGTTTAAGTTTAGCATGGTTTTTAGAGCTAGGTTCAGTGTTAGGTTATGCATCAGGGTCAGGGTAAGTTTAAAGGTTAGGGTTAGGACTCGAGTTAGGGATAGGGTTATGTCTAGGTGTAGTGTTAGGGTTTGGTTTAATTTAATGTTTAGGGTTAGGGCTGTGGCTCAGTTTTTTTGTTTGTTTGTTTTTTTTGTTTTTGTTTTTGTTTTTTTTTCTTTTTTTTTTGTTTTTTTTTTTTCCTAGGTCTAGGGTTTGGGCTAGTTATAAGATTAGCATTAGGGTTAGGGCTAGTGTTAGTGTTAGGCTTAGGCTTTGGGTTAGGGTTAGATTTAGATATAGTGTTAGATCTAGGATTAGGGCTAGGTCTAACTATAGGGCAAGGGTCAGGGCTAGGGTTATGGTTACATTAACAGATAGGGATAGAACTAGGTCTAGAACTAGGGTGAGAGTTACACTTAATCTTAGACCTAGGGTTTTGGTTAGTTTTAGGGATAGGGCTAAGTTAGGGCCAGGATTAGGGCTAGATTTAGAGTTAGTCTTAGGCCTAGGGTTTTGGTTAGTTTTAGGGATAGGGCTAAGTTAGGACTCGGATTAGGTCTAGGGCTAGTGTTCAGCTTAGGCCTAGTGTTAGGGCTAGTGTTACAGATAATTTTAGGGTAAGGTATGTTGTTATAGCTAGGTTTAGAGGTAGGGTGAGGGTTAGAGTTTTGTTTAGGAATAGGGTTAGGGTTAGGGTTATGATTAATGCTAAGTTTAGGGCTAGGATGAATCCTAGGGTTAGTTGTAGTGTTAGGTCTAGAATTAGGGCTAGGGCTTATGTCAGGTCTAGTGTTACAGTTTGGGGTAGATTAAGGGTTAGGTTTGTGTCTAGGTCTAGTGTAAGTTTTAGGCTTAGGGTAAGGGTCAGGTTTAGAGCTAGGTGTATTTTTAGGGTCAGGATCAGGTTTAGGGTTTGTTTTAGGGTAAAGTTTAGGGATAGGGCTCAAATGAGCATTAGGGTTAGTGTTAGGGTTATGGTAATTGATTGGGTTAGGTTTAGGTTTCAGGGTAGGTTTAGGGCTTGGAGAGCTTTAGGGCTAGCAAAAGGCTTAGGGTTTTGCCTAGGGTTAGCATTAGGATTAGAGTTATCATAAGGATAATATATAGGGTTAGAGCTATGGTTAGGGCTATGGTTAGGTTAGGATTAAGGCTAGAGATAGGTTAGGTTTTGAGTTAGGGCTAGTAACCCTAGCTTAGGGTAGGGTTAGGGTTAGGGCTAGGGTTTTCATTAGGGTTAGCATTAGGTTTAGGGTAAAAGATTGGGTTGGATGTAAGGTTAGCTTTATGGCTAAGGTTAGGTTTAGATTTAAGTTTAGGTTTAAGGCTAGGTTTACTGTTGGTTTTAAGGTAAAATTTAGGTTTTGAGTTAGGTTTAAGGCTATCGCAAGTTGTAGGTTTAGGGATAGGTCTAGGGGTCAGATTATGGTTTGGGTTCAGTTTTCGGTTAGGGTTAGGGACAGGCTTATTATTAGGGGTAGGGTTAGATGTAGGCTAATGCCTAGGGTTAGAGCTAGTGTTAGGTTTAGATTTAAGGTTTGGATTAGGGCTATGGTTAGGTTTATGTTTAGGAATAGTGCTAGGGTCATGTTTGGGCTAAGGGTTAGTCTTTGTGCTAAGGTTAGGACTAAGGTGAGGATTAGGGTTAGGGTTAGGACTGGGGTTAGGGTTAGGGTGAGGGTTATGCTTAGGGTAGGTTTAGGCCTCGATTAGAGTTAGGGTTATTTAAGTTTTGTGTTATATTTAGGCCTAGGGTTAGTGCTATGTGTAATGTAAGATCTATGGTTCTGATTAGAGCTAGTTTTAGGGTTAAGATTAACACTAGGTCTAGTGTTAGGTTTAGGTTTTGGGTTAGGGTCAGGTATATAGCTAGGTTTAATTTTAGTGTCAGCGCCAGTGTTCAGGTTAAAGTTAGGGTTAGGGTGAAAGCCAGAATAGGACTAGGGTTAGGTCTAGTGGTAGTGTTAGTGTTTGGTTGAGGTTAAGGTTTATGGTTACGGCTAGAACTATGTTTTTGTTTAGGTCAAGGGCTAGAGTAATAGCTAGATTTAGGATTAGGTTTAGGTCTAGGGCTAGTATTAGTGTTAGGTTTAGGTATAATTTTTCTAGATAGGGCTAGTTTCATGTTTCAGTTTCGGTTTAGCATCAAATTTAGACCTAAAATTAGTGTTAGGGTCAGAATAAGGGTGAAGGTTAGGGTGAGGTTTTAGGTAAGTGTTAGATCTAGAATGAGTCTAGTGTTAGGACTAGTAATAGGGTTATTGTTTGGGATTGGCTAAGGATTAGGATTAGGACTAGAGTTAGCATTATGAATAAGGTTTGTTTTGGGGTAATGGATAGGATTACAGCTAGGGTTAGGGCTAGGATTAGGGCTAAGTTTAGGGCTAGTTTTAGGGTTAGGGTTAGGGTTAAATCTAGTTTTAGGGCACGGCTAAGGACTATTTTTGTGTTAGAGTTAGTGCTAGGTTTTGGCTACGTCCAATGAAAGAACTAGGGTTATGATTAGGATTTGTTTTAGGGTTAGGGTTACAGCTAGGTCTAGTGTTAGCATTAGTTTTAGGTTTAGGGTGATATTTAGAGCTAGGGTTTGTGTTTGGATATGAGTCAGTGTGAGGGTTAGTTTTAGGCCTAGACTCGAATTAGAACTTGGGTTATGGCTAGTTATGGTTTAGGGTTTGGTTTTGGTTAAGATTTAGGTTTAGAACAATGGCTAGTTTTAGGGGTAGGGTTAAGGTTAGGGTTCAAATAGGGCTAGGATTAGTGCTATGATTAGTGTTAGGGTTAGGCGTATGGTTAGGGCTAATGTTAGGGTTAGTTTTAGGGAAAGGGTTGGGGTTATATAGCTAGTTTCAGTGCTAGGGCGAGGGTTATATTTAGAGATAGGGCTAGGTGAGAGTTTTTTTTTTAGGATTTAGTCTAGGTTTATGGTTAGGATCAGGTCTAGTGTTTGTGTTAGTCTTAGGGCTAGTATAAGGGCTAGGGCTAATATCAGGTCTAGGGTTATGGTTAGGGAAAGGTTAGGGATAGGTTTATGGCTAGGTCTAGTGTAAGGGTTAGGTTTAGCATAGGGGTTTGGTATAGAGCTAGGTTATTATTACAGTCAGAGTATGTGTTAAGGATTGGTTTTGGTTAAGGTTTAAGGTTAGGGCTCAAATTAGCATTAGGGTTAGGGTTAGGGTTAGAGTAATGGATAAAGTTCGGTTTACATTTTAGTTTAGGTTTAGAGTAATATATAGGGTTAGTGTTAGGGATAGGGTTCAGGTTAGGCCTAGGGTTAGTATTTGGTTTAGGCTTATATTTAGAATAATGAATATATTTAGTGCTAGTGTTAGGCCTTAAGTTAAGGTTAGGATTAGGGCTAGGGTTTGGGTTACAACATGGGCTAGTGTTAGGGTTAGTTTTAATGAAAGTGTTAGGGTTTGAGGTAGGGTTAGGGCTAGGGCGAGGGTTATGGTTAGAGTCAGGGCTACAGTTAGGGTTAGGGTTAGGGTTTCGGCTAGGTTTAGCATTAGGTTTAAGGTTATTCTAAGGTAATGGATAAAGTTAGAGCTAGGATATGCGCTATGGTATCAGTTAGGATGAGGGATAGGGTTAGAGTTAGGGTTAGAGCTAGGGTTATGTTTAGAGTAAGGTTAGAGTTTGAGCTAGGATTTGATCTAGGGCAAGCATTAGGTTTAGAGTTTGTGCTACAGTTAGGGTTAAGGTTATGCTTAGGTCCAGTTTTTGGGCTTGTATTAGGGCTAGCTTTTGTGCGAGGTTTAAGGCTAGTGTTATGGCTATGGAGAATGTAAGAGCTAGGGTAATGTTTATGGCTAGTTTTTTTGTGGTTAGGATTAGGTCTAGGGTTTGGGTGAGGTTTTGGTTTTGGGCTAGGGTTATGTTTATGGTAAGGTTAAGGGTTTGAGCTAGGGTTAGAGCTACGACAAGGGTTAGGGTTAGGTTTACGGCTAGGTTTAGGGTTACAGTTATGCTTAGGGTTAGTTTTAGGGCTACAATTAGGGCTAGGTTTTGTGTGGGGTTTAAGGCTAGTGTTAGGTGTATTAGTATTTTAAGAGCTAGAGTTATGATTATGGCTAGATTTAGGGTTTTTCTAGTGTTAGGTTTAGTTTTGGGGTTAGGATAAGGTTTAGAGCTAGGGTTTTTCTTAGGGTAAGTGTCAGGGTTCAGGTTAGGATTAGGCTTAGGTCCAGAATGTGGACTAGGGTTAGGTCTAGGTGTAGGGTAAGTGTTTGGTTTAGATTAAGGGTTATTGTTAGGGCTAAGGCTAGGGTTAAGGCTATATTTAGAATTAGGTTTAGGTCTAGGGCTAGCATTAGTGTTAAGTTTAGGTATAGGATTACTGGTAGGGCTAGTGTTAGGTTTTGTGTAAGGGTTAGGGTCAGTTTTAAACCTAGGTTTTGTGTTAGTGTCAGAATAAGGGTCAGGATTAGGGTTAGGGTTTGAGTTAAGTTTAGAGCTAGAATAAGGGCTATGGTTAGGACTAGTAATAAAGTTACAGTTTGGAGTAGGCTTAAGATAAGTGTTAGGACTTGGGTAGCAATAGAGTGAGGGTTTGTCTTAGGGTAAGGGATAGAGTTAGAGCTAGGGTTAAGACTACAGCTAGGGTTAGGATTAGGGATAGGGTTAAGGTTAAATCTAGGGTTAAGCCTTGCATTAGGGCTAGTTTTTGTGTTAGCTTTAGGGGTATGGTTAATGTAAGAACTGGCACTACAATTAGGGCTAGTTTTGGGTTAGGTTTAGGGTGAGGTGTAGTGTTAGGGTTAGGTTTAGGGTGAGGTGTAGTGTTAGGATTAGGTTTAGGGATAGGGTGATGTACAGAGCTAGGGTCAGTGTTAGGGTCAGAGTCAGGATTAGAATTAGTTCTAAGGTTAGGGTTAAGACTTGATTTAGGGCTGGTGTTAGGGCTAGATGTAGGCTTAGGCTATGGTTTATGTTAAGTGTTAGTGTCAGTGCTATGGCTTGGCTTTGCTTGAGTGCTAGGGCTAGGGTTGGGGCTTGTTTTTAAATTAGTGTTAAGGATAAAGCTAGTCATAGGGTATGGTTTAGGCTTATGGTTATGGTTAGATTTAGAGTTAGGTTAAATCTAGGTTATGCCTAGGGTTTGGTCTAGGGTTTAGGTTATCATAAGGGATAGGGTTAGATCTAGGGATAGGGCTAGGGTGAGTGTTAGAGTTAGTCTTAGGGTTAGGGTTTTGTAGAATTAGGTTTAGGTTTAGTGTTAGGATTAGGGCTCGAATTAGCATTAGGGTTAAAGTTCCATATAGGATAATGATATTTTGGAGGTAGGGTTAAGGTTAGTTTTAGGGTAATTGACAGGTTAGATTTAGGGATATGGCTAGGGTCAGCCTGAGGATTAGCATTAGGTTTACTGTTAGGGTTTGAGTAATGGATAGGGTAGAGCTAGGTTTAGGCCTTGGTTTATGGTTAGAGTCAGGGATAGGGGTAGGGTTAGGTTTAGATTTAATGGAAGGATTAAAGTTAGGGTTAGGTTTAGGGTAAAACTAACACTAATCCTAACCACAACCCAAAACCTAACCCTAAACCTAACCATAAACATAAACCTAACCCTAACACAAACCCTAAAACTAACCCTAGCACTAATCGTAACCCTAACCCTAATATTAACACTAAAGCAATCTCCAACCCTAACCTTAACCTTAACTGTAAGCCTGGCCCTAACACTAACCCTAAACTTAACTCTAAATTTAAGTCTAACAGTAACCCTAACCCTAACAGTAACCCTAACCCTAACCCTAAAACTAACACTAACTCTAAAACTAACCCTAAACCTAACCCTAACCCTAACACTAACTATAACCATAACCCTTAAACAAACCTAAACCTAACTGTAACCCTAAGCGAAACACTAATCCTAACCCTAAACCTAACCCTAGCTGTAACACTAACTGTAACCCTAAGCAAAAATTTACACCTAACCCTAACATTATACCTAGCCTATCCCTAACATGAACCCTAACCATAAACCTAAGAGTAACCCTAACACAAACGAACACCCTAACCCTAAACCTAATGCAAACACTAATCCTATTTCTAACCCTAATACAAACCCTAAACCAAATCACAACCCTAACCCGAACCTTACCCTAAAACTAACCCTTACCTAACTCTAACCCTAACTCTAAAACTAACTCTAACACTAAACCTAACCCTACCCCTAACACTAATATAAACCCTAAACCAAACTCTAATCCTAAGCGAAACACTAATCCTTAACTGAACCCTAACTCTTACCGTAAAACTAACCAAATGCTAACCAAAAATTTACACGTAACCCTAACAATAAACCTAGCCCTAACCCTAACAAGAACCCTGACCTGAACCCTAACTCTAACCCTAACTAAAACCCACACCCTAACCCTAATCCGAACACAAAACCCTAACCCTAAACTTAACACAGTCCTAGGGTTCACATTAAGGTAAGGGTTATGGTTAGTATAATGGATAGGATTAGAGCTAAGTTTAGGGCTAGGTTTATGGGTAAGAATAGGTCTTGAATTAGGGTTAGGATTAGGGTTAAAACTAGGGTTAGGCTTAGGTTTATGTTTACCATAAGGGTTCAGTTTTGATCTACGGTTAGGGCTAGGGTGAGGGTTAGGTTTAGTGTTACTTCTAGGGATAAGATTATAGTACTCATAGGGTTAGGGTTAGTATTAGGGCTAGGGACATCATTAGGGATAGGGTTACGGTTAGGGTAATGTATAGGTTTAGATGTAGATTTAGGGCTATGTTTAAAATTAGACTGAGGTTTAGGCTTAGAGTTAGGGCTATGGTTATGTTTAGGTTTATAGTAAGTGTTAGGGTTTGAGCTAGGGTTAGGTCTATCTGTGAAGTTTAAGGTTAGGTCTAGGGTTAGTTTTCCAATTAGGTTTAGGTTTAGCATTAAGCCTAGGATTATCAATAAGGTTAGGTTTAGGTTTAGAGTAATGGGTAGGTTTAGAACTAGGTTTAGGCCAAGGGTTAAGGTTAGAATTAGGGCTAGGGTAAGGGTTAGATTGAGGGATAGGTGTAGGTTTATGTTTAACGAAATGTTTAGTCTTTGATCTAGGATTAGGACTAATGCAAGAGTTAGGTTTGGGTTAGAGCTAAGTTTAGTGTTAGGGTTATGCTTAAGGCTTGGTTTAGGCCTAGGACTAGCTCTAGGTTTTGTGTTAGGTTTAGGGCTAGGGTTAGGGCTATGGCTAATATAAGAGCTAGGGGTATGTTGAGGACTAGCTGTAGGGTTAGGGTTATGGCTAGATCTAGTGTTAGGTTTAGATAAGTGCTAGGGCTACTCTTAGTGTTCGGTTTATGGTGAGGGCTGTGTTTAGAGCTAGGGTGACTTTTAGGATATCAGTCAGGTCAGGGTCTGATTTAAGGTGAGGGTTATGACTATAATTAGGGCTAGGGTTACTGTTAGGGTTTGGTTTAAGTTTAGCATGGTTTTTAGAGCTAGGTTCAGTGTTAGGTTATGCATCAGGGTCAGGGTAAGTTTAAAGGTTAGGGTTAGGACTCGAGTTAGGGATAGGGTTATGTCTAGGTGTAGTGTTAGGGTTTGGTTTAATTTAATGTTTAGGGTTAGGGCTGTGGCTCAGTTTTTTTGTTTGTTTGTTTTTTTTGTTTTTGTTTTTGTTTTTTGTTTTTTGTTTTTTTTTTTTTTTCCTAGGTCTAGGGTTTGGGCTAGTTATAAGATTAGCATTAGGGTTAGGGCTAGTGTTAGTGTTAGGCTTAGGCTTTGGGTTAGGGTTAGATTTAGATATAGTGTTAGATCTAGGATTAGGGCTAGGTCTAACTATAGGGCAAGGGTCAGGGCTAGGGTTATGGTTACATTAACAGATAGGGATAGAACTAGGTCTAGAACTAGGGTGAGAGTTACACTTAATCTTAGACCTAGGGTTTTGGTTAGTTTTAGGGATAGGGCTAAGTTAGGGCCAGGATTAGGGCTAGATTTAGAGTTAGTCTTAGGCCTAGGGTTTTGGTTAGTTTTAGGGATAGGGCTAAGTTAGGACTCGGATTAGGTCTAGGGCTAGTGTTCAGCTTAGGCCTAGTGTTAGGGCTAGTGTTACAGATAATTTTAGGGTAAGGTATGTTGTTATAGCTAGGTTTAGAGGTAGGGTGAGGGCTAGAGTTTTGTTTAGGAATAGGGTTAGGGTTAGGGTTATGATTAATGCTAAGTTGAGGGCTAGGATGAATCCTAGGGTTAGTTGTAGTGTTAGGTCTAGAATTAGGGCTAGGGCTTATGTCAGGTCTAGTGTTACAGTTTGGGGTAGATTAAGGGTTAGGTTTGTGTCTAGGTCTAGTGTAAGTTTTAGGCTTAGGGTAAGGGTCAGGTTTAGAGCTAGGTGTATTTTTAGGGTCAGGATCAGGTTTAGGGTTTGTTTTAGGGTAAAGTTTAGGGATAGGGCTCAAATGAGCATTAGGGTTAGTGTTAGGGTTATGGTAATTGATTGGGTTAGGTTTAGGTTTCAGGGTAGGTTTAGGGCTTGGAGAGCTTTAGGGCTAGCAAAAGGCTTAGGGTTTTGCCTAGGGTTAGCATTAGGATTAGAGTTATCATAAGGATAATATATAGGGTTAGAGCTATGGTTAGGGCTATGGTTAGGTTAGGATTAAGGCTAGAGATAGGTTAGGTTTTGAGTTAGGGCTAGTAACCCTAGCTTAGGGTAGGGTTAGGGTTAGGGCTAGGGTTTTCATTAGGGTTAGCATTAGGTTTAGGGTAAAAGATTGGGTTGGATGTAAGGTTAGCTTTATGGCTAAGGTTAGGTTTAGATTTAAGTTTAGGTTTAAGGCTAGGTTTACTGTTGGTTTTAAGGTAAAATTTAGGTTTTGAGTTAGGTTTAAGGCTATCGCAAGTTGTAGGTTTAGGGATAGGTCTAGGGGTCAGATTATGGTTTGGGTTCAGTTTTCGGTTAGGGTTAGGGACAGGCTTATTATTAGGGGTAGGGTTAGATGTAGGCTAATGCCTAGGGTTAGAGCTAGTGTTAGGTTTAGATTTAAGGTTAGGATTAGGGCTATGGTTAGGTTTATGTTTAGGAATAGTGCTAGGGTCATGTTTGGGCTAAGGGTTAGTCTTTGTGCTAAGGTTAGGACTAAGGTGAGGATTAGGGTTAGGGTTAGGACTGGGGTTAGGGTTAGGGTGAGGGTTATGCTTAGGGTAGGTTTAGGCCTCGATTAGAGTTAGGGTTATTTAAGTTTTGTGTTATATTTAGGCCTAGGGTTAGTGCTATGTGTAATGTAAGATCTATGGTTCTGATTAGAGCTAGTTTTAGGGTTAAGATTAACACTAGGTCTAGTGTTAGGTTTAGGTTTTGGGTTAGGGTCAGGTATATAGCTAGGTTTAATTTTAGTGTCAGCGCCAGTGTTCAGGTTAAAGTTAGGGTTAGGGTGAAAGCCAGAATAGGACTAGGGTTAGGTCTAGTGGTAGTGTTAGTGTTTGGTTGAGGTTAAGGTTTATGGTTACGGCTAGAACTATGTTTTTGTTTAGGTCAAGGGCTAGAGTAATAGCTAGATTTAGGATTAGGTTTAGGTCTAGGGCTAGTATTAGTGTTAGGTTTAGGTATAATTTTTCTAGATAGGGCTAGTTTCATGTTTCAGTTTCGGTTTAGCATCAAATTTAGACCTAAAATTAGTGTTAGGGTCAGAATAAGGGTGAAGGTTAGGGTGAGGTTTTAGGTAAGTGTTAGATCTAGAATGAGTCTAGTGTTAGGACTAGTAATAGGGTTATTGTTTGGGATTGGCTAAGGATTAGGATTAGGACTAGAGTTAGCATTATGAATAAGGTTTGTTTTGGGGTACTGGATAGGATTACAGCTAGGGTTAGGGCTAGGATTAGGGCTAAGTTTAGGGCTAGTTTTAGGGTTAGGGTTAGGGTTAAATCTAGTTTTAGGGCACGGCTAAGGACTATTTTTGTGTTAGAGTTAGTGCTAGGTTTTGGCTACGTCCAATGAAAGAACTAGGGTTATGATTAGGATTTGTTTTAGGGTTAGGGTTACAGCTAGGTCTAGTGTTAGCATTAGTTTTAGGTTTAGGGTGATATTTAGAGCTAGGGTTTGTGTTTGGATATGAGTCAGTGTGAGGGTTAGTTTTAGGCCTAGACTCGAATTAGAACTTGGGTTATGGCTAGTTATGGTTTAGGGTTTTGGTTTTGGTTAAGATTTAGGTTTAGAACAATGGCTAGTTTTAGGGGTAGGGTTAAGGTTAGGGTTCAAATAGGGCTAGGATTAGTGCTATGATTAGTGTTAGGGTTAGGCGTATGGTTAGGGCTAATGTTAGGTTAGTTTTAGGGAAAGGGTTGGGGTTATATAGCTAGTTTCAGTGCTAGGGCGAGGGTTATATTTAGAGATAGGGCTAGGTGAGAGTTTTTTTTTTAGGATTAGTCTAGGTTTATGGTTAGGATCAGGTCTAGTGTTTGTGTTAGTCTTAGGGCTAGTATAAGGGCTAGGGCTAATATCAGGTCTAGGGTTATGGTTAGGGAAAGGTTAGGGATAGGTTTAGGCTAGGTCTAGTGTAAGGGTTAGGTTTAGCATAGGGGTTTGGTATAGAGCTAGGTTATTATTACAGTCAGAGTATGTGTTAAGGATTGGTTTTGGTTAAGGTTTAAGGTTAGGGCTCAAATTAGCATTAGGGTTAGGGTTAGGGTTAGAGTAATGGATAAAGTTCGGTTTACATTTTAGTTTAGGTTTAGAGTAATATATAGGGTTAGTGTTAGGGATAGGGTTCAGGTTAGGCCTAGGGTTAGTATTTGGTTTAGGCTTATATTTAGAATAATGAATATATTTAGTGCTAGTGTTAGGCCTTAAGTTAAGGTTAGGATTAGGGCTAGGTTTGGGTTACAACATGGGCTAGTGTTAGGGTTAGTTTTAATGAAAGTGGTTAGGGTTTGAGGTAGGGTTAGGGCTAGGGCGAGGGTTATGGTTAGAGTCAGGGCTACAGTTAGGGTTAGGGTTAGGGTTTCGGCTAGGTTTAGCATTAGGTTTAAGGTTATTCTAAGGTAATGGATAAAGTTAGAGCTAGGATATGCGCTATGGTATCAGTTAGGATGAGGGATAGGGTTAGAGTTAGGGTTAGAGCTAGGGTTATGTTTAGAGTAAGGTTAGAGTTTGAGCTAGGATTTGATCTAGGGCAAGCATTAGGTTTAGAGTTTGTGCTACAGTTTAGGGTTAAGGTTATGCTTAGGTCCAGTTTTTGGGCTTGTATTAGGGCTAGCTTTTGTGCGAGGTTAAGGCTAGTGTTATGGCTATGGAGAATGTAAGAGCTAGGGTAATGTTTATGGCTAGTTTTTTTGTGGTTAGGATTAGGTCTAGGGTTTGGGTGAGGTTTTGGTTTTGGGCTAGGGTTATGTTTATGGTAAGGTTAAGGGTTTGAGCTAGGGTTAGAGCTACGACAAGGGTTAGGGTTAGGTTTACGGCTAGGTTTAGGGTTACAGTTATGCTTAGGGTTAGTTTTAGGGCTACAATTAGGGCTAGGTTTTGTGTGGGGTTTAAGGCTAGTGTTAGGTGTATTAGTATTTTAAGAGCTAGAGTTATGATTATGGCTAGATTTAGGTTTTTCTAGTGTTAGGTTTAGTTTTGGGGTTAGGATAAGGTTTAGAGCTAGGGTTTTTCTTAGGGTAAGTGTCAGGGTTCAGGTTAGGATTAGGCTTAGGTCCAGAATGTGGACTAGGGTTAGGTCTAGGTGTAGGGTAAGTGTTTGGTTTAGATTAAGGGTTATTGTTAGGGCTAAGGCTAGGGTTAAGGCTATATTTAGAATTAGGTTTAGGTCTAGGGCTAGCATTAGTGTTAAGTTTAGGTATAGGATTACTGGTAGGGCTAGTGTTAGGTTTTGTGTAAGGGTTAGGGTCAGTTTTAAACCTAGGTTTTGTGTTAGTGTCAGAATAAGGGTCAGGATTAGGGTTAGGGTTTGAGTTAAGTTTAGAGCTAGAATAAGGGCTATGGTTAGGACTAGTAATAAAGTTACAGTTTGGAGTAGGCTTAAGATAAGTGTTAGGACTTGGGTAGCAATAGAGTGAGGGTTTGTCTTAGGGTAAGGGATAGAGTTAGAGCTAGGTTAAGACTACAGCTAGGGTTAGGATTAGGGCTAGGGTTAAGGTTAAATCTAGGGTTAAGCCTTGCATTAGGGCTAGTTTTTGTGTTAGCTTTAGGGGTATGGTTAATGTAAGAACTGGCACTACAATTAGGGCTAGTTTTGGGTTAGGTTTAGGGTGAGGTGTAGTGTTAGGGTTAGGTTTAGGGTGAGGTGTAGTGTTAGGATTAGGTTTAGGGATAGGGTGATGTACAGAGCTAGGGTCAGTGTTAGGGTCAGAGTCAGGATTAGAATTAGTTCTAAGGTTAGGGTTAAGACTTGATTTAGGGCTGGTGTTAGGGCTAGATGTAGGCTTAGGCTATGGTTTATGTTAAGTGTTAGTGTCAGTGCTATGGCTTGGCTTTGCTTGAGTGCTAGGGCTAGGGTTGGGGCTTGTTTTTAAATTAGTGTTAAGGATAAAGCTAGTCATAGGGTATGGTTTAGGCTTATGGTTATGGTTAGATTTAGAGTTAGGTTAAATCTAGGTTATGCCTAGGGTTTGGTCTAGGGTTTGGGTTATCATAAGGGATAGGGTTAGATCTAGGGATAGGGCTAGGGTGAGTGTTAGAGTTAGTCTTAGGGTTAGGGTTTTGTAGAATTAGGTTTAGGTTTAGTGTTAGGATTAGGGCTCGAATTAGCATTAGGGTTAAAGTTCCATATAGGATAATGATATTTTGGAGGTAGGGTTAAGGTTAGTTTTAGGGTAATTGACAGGTTAGATTTAGGGATATGGCTAGGGTCAGCCTGAGGATTAGCATTAGGTTTACTGTTAGGGTTTGAGTAATGGATAGGGTAGAGCTAGGTTTAGGCCTTGGTTTATGGTTAGAGTCAGGGATAGGGGTAGGGTTAGGTTTAGATTAATGGAAGGATTAAAGTTAGGGTTAGGTTTAGGGTAAAACTAACACTAATCTAACCACAACCCAAAACCTAACCCTAAACCTAACCATAAACATAAACCTAACCCTAACACAAACCCTAAAACTAACCCTAGCACTAATCGTAACCCTAACCTAATATTAACACTAAAGCAATCTCCAACCCTAACCTTAACCTTACTGTAAGCCTGGCCCTAACACTAACCCTAAACTTAACTCTAAATTTAAGTCTAACAGTAACCCTAACCCTAACAGTAACCCTAACCCTAACCCTAAAACTAACACTAACTCTAAAACTAACCCTAAACCTAACCCTAACCCTAACACTAACTATAACCATAACCCTTAAACAAACCTAAACCTAACTGTAACCCTAAGCGAAACACTAATCCTAACCCTAAACCTAACCCTAGCTGTAACACTAACTGTAACCCTAAGCAAAAATTTACACCTAACCCTAACATTATACCTAGCCTATCCCTAACATGAACCCTAACCATAAACCTAAGAGTAACCCTAACACAAACGAACACCCTAACCCTAAACCTAATGCAAACACTAATCCTATTTCTAACCCTAATACAAACCCTAAACCAAATCACAACCCTAACCCGAACCTTACCCTAAAACTAACCCTTACCTAACTCTAACCCTAACTCTAAACTAACTCTAACACTAAACCTAACCCTACCCCTAACACTAATATAAACCCTAAACCAAACTCTAATCCTAAGCGAAACACTAATCCTTAACTGAACCCTAACTCTTACCGTAAAACTAACCAAATGCTAACCAAAATTTACACGTAACCCTAACAATAAACCTAGCCCTAACCCTAACAAGAACCCTGACCTGAACCCTAACTCTAACCCTAACTAAAACCACACCCTAACCCTAATCCGAACACAAAACCCT